>NC_134486.1:348018044-348168044 GCF_040206685.1 Ascaphus truei
CATGGCATAAAATCATGAATTGTAATGCAGTATATATATATACAGTATATATATATATATATATACTGTATAACAACAACCCCTATAACACCTAACATACAGTACTGTACACATACAGTACTGTATATGCACATCACTGATACTATGGGCCGGCGGGGGCGAGAAGTGTTTGCAGCAGAGAGAGATCCGCTGCTCTCTCTGCGCAAACATCGGCACATTAAAAATTATTTAAAATACATTTTTATTCCTAGTGTACATGTGCAGGGGGTCTCCGGAGCTGAATCGCATTGGTTTCAGGTCGGGGGACCCCCTGCTCCCCGAGATACAGCCCCCTTTATGAGGTGCCGGTATCCCTCTGCGTTTCAAGGTCCCAATCACGTGACCGCGGCCTGTAAAGCAAGCAGAGGGATACCGGCACCCCCAAAAGGGCCTGTATCTCGGGGAGCAGGGGGTCCCCGGACCTAAAACCACAGCGGTTCTGCTCCGGAGACCCTCTGCACATGTACAGTATAAATAAAACACACACATCAATAAAGAATCGTTCCTTACCTTAGCGGCTATGTGCTATGGTAATGAAGCAGCATTTCTGTATTTTAATAATATTGCACAGTGAGCAGGGGGTTCCCTGAGCCAGAAATTAATGCTCAGGGGACCCCCTGCTCCTGCACAATATTATTAAAAATACAGAAATTCTGCTTCATTACCTTAGCGTATAGCCACTAAGGCAATGAAGGGGTTAACTCACCGTGCCCGCTTTATTGTGGGTAGCGGGGGTGGGTGAAGGGGGTATTTGGCCCTTGGTGTGAGTTTAGGACTTGCGGGGGGGTTGCAGGTGCACTTAACCCCTTCACGACCGTAGAAGTTAATACCGCAACGGTCATGAAGGGGTTAAGCCCTCCCGCTACCCCCCGCAAGCCCTAAACAACCACCGTTGGGGCTAATACCCCCTTCACCCACCCCCACTACCCACAATAAAAAAAAACTCACACACAGCAGCCGCCAAAAAATAAATAAATAAATCTAAATAAATAAATGACTATAAATAAATACATTTGAAATACATTTTTATTTATAGTGTAGATGTGCAGGGGGTCTCCGAAGCTGAACCGCTTTGGTTTCAGGTCTGGGGACCCCCTGCTCCCTGAGATACATCCCCTTTATGAGGTGCCGGTATCCCTCTGCGTTTCAAGGTCCCGATCACGTGACCGCAGCCTGTAAACCAAGCAGAGGGATACCGGCACCCCCAAAAGGGGCCTGTATCTCGGGGAGCAGGGGGTCCCCGGACCTAAAACCACAGCGGTTCTGCTCCGGAGACCCTCTGCACATGTACAGTATAAATAAAACACACACATCAATAAAGAATCATTCTTTACCTTAGCGGTTATGTGCTATGGTAATGAAGCAGCATTTCTGTATTATAATAATATTGTACAGTGAGCAGGGGGTTCCCTGAGCCAGAAATTAATGCAAGATTTATCCTTTTACATACAGGGTTCATAACGCAGCCCCACGCGAGTCCCCGGTGGGCTGGCGGGGCACCTGGACAGACCTACAGTTTACCAGCAGCCCTTTTTACACAGGTTCTGGAGGCCTGCTGGTGGATCCCGCCAGCACCATGGCCCCCAGGTGGTCTCCTTGGGTCACCGTGGGCCACAATTGGGTCCCCACGGTAGGCCCGCGGATGTCTGGGAGCCCCGGGTCAGACCCACAGGTGTCTGCGGGGCCTCAGGTGGTTCCCTCGGGGGTCTGGGGAACTCACGTGTGCTCACTACAGGTCCGCGGTGCCCCCACAGAAGTGGGACCACACATCATCATGCCCGCACCTACGGGTCGGCAGTGCCCCCACAGAAGTGGGACCACACATCATCATCCCCGCAGACTACGGGTCCGCGGTGCCCCCACAGAAGTGGGACCACACATCATCATCCCTGCACCTACGGGTCGGCGGTGCCCCCACGGAAGTGGGACCACACATCGTCATCCCTGCAGACTACGGGTCCGCAGTGCCCCCACAGAAGTGGGACCACACATCATCATCCCCGCATGTGTCACCCGTGGAACCACCAGCCTGATACCCTTGGATAGAGGTCCCACGCAGAACCACGGAACCAACCCTGAATGTAAAAAAAATAAACCTGGCCTATACATTCAATACATACAAACTCCCCCCCAACACCTACAGTACAATAATGTGCAAAATAACTATTATCCAGATATGGATAATAGATTAATTGCCCATTATTAAAAACATTAACTAGCATATTCAAATAAATAATATAGTGCTACTGACCTCATCAAGAAGAAGTCTCCGTCGCCAGCAACATCGTTGTCTTGCCCACAAAATACATAGCAAATACAAAGCCAATACATTGCAAGTACATTCAGATATCAATTAACCCCTTAAACACCTTATCAGATAATAACCGCAAAGGTGATTAAGGGGTTAAGCCACACAGGCCCGATACCCACCCTTCACCCATGAATTTGTACAGTGGCTTCATCATGCAACTATATATATATATATATATATATATATATATATATATATATATATATATATATATATATATATATATATATATATATATATATATATACACTGTATACATATATATATATATATATATATATATATATATATATATATATATATATATATATATATATATATATATATATACACAGTATATATATATATACACAGTATTATACACACGATGAACCAATATACAAATAAATGTAGAAGGGTTATCAAAACTATACTGTCCTACAACCAAACACTTCTCTATACAGACACTACATTAAAATCATTTTCCTTTAATAATCGTAACAGATTTTACAATCTATATCATCACAAGCCAATGAAACACCTCACATTCCAATATAAATGATGCATACAATCTATGCACCATATACATTCTGCAAATGAATCAACCAAGTAAACAAAAATCAATTAGCAATCATTATTTACATCCCTAAATAATTCACACTCCATCCTGAACAATGAAACAATTAACTAATTCACGCCTGGAGAAGAACAATTTAGCCTGTGAAAAAATACAACCTTTAAAACCAAGGCAACACACAATACAATACCAATGATTACATCTATCTAATTTTAAAATACTTTAAACACACAATAAAGCATAGCAGCATAGACAAATTAATTTAAAACACATCAAATCAAGCTTTTAAAACAACATCACTTCTTACCCTGTATGTATATATCTCTCTAGACATATATACATACATACATACAGTGGCAAGAAATGATATACCACAAAAAAAAAATACACATGTTAAAAAACCTTTTGAAAAAATTAACAAGTTAAATAAAATACATTTCTTTAGTTCACTTACCATTACTTGCCCCCACCGATTCCCGTTGCGCAGCTTACTCACGAACCAATCCACGATCAGGAACCCATAAAATAATAAACCATAAAAAAATAAACATTATTTTAAAAATCCAAATCAATCCAATGTATGTATGTATGTATATATGTCTAGAGAGATATATACATACAGGGTAAGAAGTGATGTTGTTTTAAAAGCTTGATTTGATGTGTTTTAAATTAATTTGTCTATGCTGCTATGCTTTATTGTGTGTTTAAAGTATTTTATAATTAGATAGATGTAATCGTTGGTATTGTATTGTGTGTTGCCTTGGTTTTAAAGGTTGTATTCTGGTCGGTACTGTATTTTTCACAGGCTAAATTGTTCTGCTCCAGGCGTGAATTAGTTAATTGTTTCATTGTTCAGGATGGAGTGTGAATTGTTTAGGGATGTAAATGATTGCTAATTGATTTTTGTTTACTTGGTTGATTAATTTGAGAAGTGATGTTGTTTTAAAAGCTTGATTTGATGTGTTTTAAATTAATTTGTCTATGCTGCTATGCTTTATTGTGAGTTTAAAGTATTTTAAAATTAGATAGATGTATTCCTTGGTATTGTATTGTGTGTTTGAGGGAGGTCAGCGATAGCCTTGGGTAAGTGAACTAAAGAAATGTATTTTATTTAACTTGTTAATTTTTTTTAAAGCTTTTTTAACATGTGTATTTTTTTTTGTGGTATATCATTTCTTGCAACTGTATGTATGTATGTATATATGTCTAGAGAGATATATACATACAGGGTAAGAAATTATGTTGTTTTAAAAGCTTGATTTGATGTGTTTTAAATTAATTTGTCTATGCTGCTATGCTTTATTGTGAGTTTAAAGTATTTTAAAATTAGATAGATGTATTCCTTGGTATTGTATTGTGTGTTTGAGGGAGGTCAGCGATAGCCTTGGTTTTAAAGGTTGGATTTTGGTTGGTACTTATATTTTTTCACAGGCTAAATTGTTCTGCTCCAGGCGTGAATTAGTTAATTGTTTCATTGTTCAGGATGGAGTGTGAATTGTTTAGGGATGTAAATAATAATTGCTAATTGATTTTTATTTACTTGGTTGATTCATTTGCAGAATGTATATGGTGCATAGATTGTATGCATCATTTATATTGGAATGTGAGGTGTTTCATTGGCTTGTGATGATATAGATTGTGAGATCAGTTAGGATTATTAAAGGAAATTGATTTTAATGTAGTGTCTGTATGGAGAAGTGTTTGGTTGTAGGACAGTAGAGTTTTGATAACCCTTCTACATTTATTTGTATATTGGTTCATCGTGTGTATATATACTGTGTGTGTATATATATATATCTATATATATATATATATATATATATATATATATAGATATATATATATACAGTATATATATATATATATATATATATATATATATATATATATATATATATATATAGTTGCATGATGAAGCCACTGTACAAATTCATGGGTGAAGGGTGGGTATCGGCCCTGTGTGGCTTAACCCCTTAATCACCTTTGCGGTTATTATCTGATAAGGTGTTTAAGGGGTTAATTGATATCTGAATGTACTTGCAATGTATTGGGTTTGTATTTGCTATGTATGTTGTGGGCAAGACAAGGATGTTGCTGGCGATGGAGACTTCTTCTTGATGAGGTCAGTAGCACTTTATCATTTATTTGAATATGCTAGTTAATGTTTTTAATAATGGGCAATTAATCTATTATCCATATCTGGATAATAGTTATTTTGCACATTATTGTACTGTAGGTATTGGGGGGGAGGGTGTATGTATTGAATGTATAGGCCAGGTTTATTTTTTTTACATTCAGGGTTGGTTCCATGGTTCTGCGTGGGACCTCTGGAGACCACCTGCGGGTATCCTCGGGTATCCCAAGGGTATCAGGCTGGTGGTTCCACGGGTGACACATGTGGGGATGATGATGTGTGGTCCCACTTCTATGAGGGCACCGCGGACCCGTAGTCTGCGGGGATGATGATGTGTGGTCCCACTTCTGTGGGGGCACCGCCGACCCGTAGGTGCGGGCATGATGATGTGTGGTCCCACTTCTGTGGGGGCACCGCGGACCCGTAGTGAGCACACGTGAGTTCCCCAGACCCCCGAGGGAACCACCCGAGGCCCCGCAGACACCTGTGGGTCTGACCCGGGGCTCCCAGACATCCGCGGGCCTACCGTGGGGACCCAATTGTGGCCCACGGTGACCCAAGGAGACCACCTGGGGGCCATGGTGCTGGCGGGATCCACCAGCAGGCCTCCAGAACCTGTTTAAAAAGGGCTGCTGGTAAACTGTAGGTCTGTCCAGGTGCCCCGCCAGCCCACCAGGGACTCGCGTGGGGCTGCGTTATGAACCCTGTATGTAAAAGGCTAAATCTTGTATTTATGGGGGGGCACAGGGGGTGGGTAATGTATTTAATAAATATAATGCTGTATATTGTGGGTCACTGTACTGTTTTATTGTGGGTACTGGGGGTGGGGGGGGGTGTTTCACCAACGGTATGTGGGTAGGCCTCCCTTGTGGGTACTGGGTGGTTAGGCCTCATGGGGGGGGGGTTAGTGTGGGAGGGTATGTAGGCATCCCGAGTGGTGGGTGAGGGTGGGTTAACCCCTTAATGACTGTAGCGGTTAATAACCGCTATGGTGATTAAGGGGTTAGGGGACATTACTTTGTATGTTTTAATTTTTGTCTCTGTTTTGCAGCAAGCAGCGGAGGGGCCGTGGGTAGTGGGTAGTGGGTAGTGGGTGTGGGTGTGGTTATTTACACGGGATCCCCCTCCCCACATTTACATACAGTACATTGCACTCACAGAAACACAGGCCAGGCAGATTTAACTGACACAATAGGGGGAGGAGCGCTTACACAGATTTGTCAAAGCAGGGAAGTTTAGCAGACACAATAGGGGGAGGGGGTTTTACATAGATTACAGTGAAGGCAGGGAAGCTTAACACACAATAGGGGGAGGGTTTTTTACATAGATTACAGTGAAGGCAGGGAAGCTTCACACACAATATGGGGAGTTTTTTTTTACATAGATTACAGTGAAGGCAGGGAGGTTTAAAAAACACATTAAAAATATGTACAGTATGTAATGTATTTATTGTTTATTCTGCCTTAACCCTTCATTGCCTTAGCAGCTATACGCTATGGTAATGAAGCAGCATTTCTGTATTTTTAATAAAATTGTGCAGGAGCAGGGGGTCCCCTGAGCATTAATTTCTGGCTCAGGGAACCCCCTGCTCACTGTACAATATTATTAAAATACAGAAATGCTGCTTCATTTAACCCCTTCATGACCGTAGCGGTATTAACTGCTACGGTCGTGAAGGGGTTAAGTGCGCCCGCAACCCCCCGCAAGTCCTAAACTCACACCAAGGGCCAAATACCCCCTTCACCCACCCCCGCAACCCACAATAAATCGTGCACGGTGAGTTAACCCCTTCATTGCCTTAGCGGCTATACGCTATGGTAATGAAGCAGCTTTTCTGTATTTTTAATAATATTGTGCAGGAGCAGGGGGTCCCCTGAGCATTAATTTCTGGCTCAGGGAACCCCCTGCTCACTGTACAATATTATTAAAAATACAGAAATGCTGCTTCGTTACCGTAGCACATAGCCGCTAAGGTAAGGAACGAGTGTTTATTTATATATGTTTTTTATTCATACTGTAGATGTGCAGAGGGTCTCCGGAGCAGAACCGCTGTGGTTTTAGGTCCGGGGACCCCCTTCTCCCCGAGATACTGGCCCCTTTAGGGGGTGCCGGTATCCCTTTGCTTGGTTTACAGATCGCGGTCACGTGATCGGGACCTTGAAACGCAGAGGGATACCGGCACCTCATAAAGGGGGCTGTATCTCGGGGAGCAGGGGGTCCCCCGACCTGAAACCAATGCGGTTCAGCTCTGGAGACCCCCTGTACATGTACACTATGAATAAAAATGTACAGTACTGTATGTTAGGGGTTATAGAAGACGGCTTTAAAGACAACAGCTCGCAAACGTCCCCATGCATTTTTACACGGCATTGCAGCATTGCAGCCAGCGGGAATAAAATGCTTAAATCACAGCCACGAATATAACGCTATATACCCCGGGAGAAAACGACACAGAACCGCACATCACCGGGGTCCTCTGAAATTCGCGGAGCTAGCCAAGTAAGAATAAAGTTGGTCGCCAGTGTAAATCATTCATTATTATCCATTTGAAACCATCTTTTCTAAATGTTACACTAACTGTAACATACACACAAACCTCATTGTTTAGCATTCAACATATAAAAACAATGTGTCGCCCACATGTGACGTGGGAACGTGATCATGTCCCAAGGCGTCCTTAAAAAGGTTACCGATGCAAGCCCTCCCCCCCAACCGACGTGCGCGCGTGAAACAGTATTGCTGTGCCCGTAGCTTATTGTTACGGTCAGTGCAGTGTGTAATGCGCGCGTCGGGGGGGTGGTGCGTGCACAGCGCTGGAGGCCCATGTTCATTCAGTGGGAGGGGTGTTTGCGTACATTTCATGTTGCCTTCACATGACGTCACACGTATTTTGTTCACTCATTGGCTGATCGTCTGTTTTGCCCGTGGGCACACGTCCGTTTACAAAGTTTAGATATGTACGTGTGTAGAAGTGAATTTGTCATAACTTTCAGCCATGATATGCGTACTGCTAACAGCACCATGGAGGGACATGTATTGAACGCACAGCGTACACATTGTTTTGCGCATGCGCTAAGTGTTAGTCCACACATTCGTGACGTGCGCGCGCAACATACGTTGTGCGCCCACATTATTATGTATGCAGGAACCGAAACAAACATATCAGTAGTAATGCGAACACCGGCATTTGAAACATGAGATAGTTCTATATCTGTACTTTGATCCTTGCAGTTTAAACATATACGTTACTTATGCGTGAATATCCACAATCATATAGAGATGTGTTAAGCGTTGTCATGCTGAAACATAGATAAATGTGCAATCTTTGAACATCATGTGTTTTCTGTATTTCACAGATGACGAGGATGAATACATGGGACCAATGTATGATTTCAGATGGGCCAATCGTTATATTAGATGATTGTGACGACTAGCGAATAACAATTATAATAAATATGTAACAATGCTTGCAATGATTGGTGCGCATATTAACAATCACTACATAATGTTATGCAATAGTGCAAATATTTACTATGCAGTTAATTATCATAATGATGTTGCTTAGCACTGAAGTTAGAACTTAAATTGATATTTTTTTTTCTATTAACATTATATGTATTGCCATGTGATATATGCAACCAACATTATCACTCAGCAAACACATTAATCTACTATATATTATAATCTAACGTGTGACTTGTCAAAGAATGTAAATGCTACATAACAACTCATAGACATTGTATCTGAACGTACACAATAACAATAGGGAGGTGATAGAAACTTTTTAGTTGTGTGAATGTTATATTATCACCTAGGTTGTAGTGGTAACCTAACATGCATGAGATAATGAATGTTATGTATAGATCATTAAACCATGAACATTTGTGTGTACATTTCATTCACACGATTAACTATAGTTTAGTGTTATTATTAAACTTAAACACATACATAGCTAAGTGACGGCGATGATAAAAACAACATTAACAACAGTAGGTTAATATTATTTCAGGTAGAAATACATGCATCACATAAATACAGGAACACACAAACACGATGTTAATGAAATGTGTGCGTATGTAAATGTATACTTCATTTATGTTCATATGTTGACAGTTGTTATAAAGGATCATGATCATTATTATTAAGTAACGTCAATGAAATTAAAATTTACTTAGGAACATTGTAATTGTGTTGAATGATTCTGAACAAAATGTGAATCCAAAGAACTATACTTTGGAATGGTGTTAACATTTTGTCAATTGCAACATGTACATCAAATCAACACACATCTTTCACTTATACATACACATGTGACAATGTATTAATCAACATGAAGATGAAGTGAGAGAATAAATAATGACATACATTGCAATGTTAATGATGTTTACCACATTTGGGTCATTTCATACAAACATGCATTGAGTGTTAACATCGCTCATGTGCATGAATGGATGTTGTTACGTTCTAATAATGACATGTTATGTAATGTAGGTAATGATTTTTAAACACACTGTACAATAACCACAAAGTGTTTATAAACGCACGGAAACAATACAGAAAGGACATATTTCTATTGTCAGCACTTGTTCATTACGTTCTCTTTAAACATCCTCTAACTATACCTGTATCGAAGTTTGCACATCTTATTACACATGTGAATTCAAATACATACCATGAGCAGTCCTTGGAGTGATATACCTTGAAAAAGAAAACATGAATGAATATAAATCATTGTCATGACATGTTCATTAAGGTAATCAACACACAGAAGTGACACTTTTCTATGTGATATGAAACAAAATATAGAATACGTCAAATATGATCTTAAATACACAATAGTCTACACATCATTGTGACACACATGTCACACTCCAAAAGAAAAATTGTATGTAACCATATTGCACTAGCTATTGGCTATCGACATAGTAGGTTTATTGTGTATGCATAACCAAAAATAGCATGTATAGAAAATATAGATTTAGTACACATTATTCCCTCACGTACACACAACACCTTTTAGTGTTAAGAAGTATAATACAACCTGTTGATGAATAACATACCGGTGCCACGTGCAATTGTCCACACAGCAGAGATCAGAAAGGTGGGAGAACCATATTCATCTGTTTCCTAAGTGAATGGTATTTGGACACATGCATTTATTATTACACTGGCGACACACTTTATTCGAGCTCGGCTAGTCCCACGAATTCGGGTATACCCGGGTGTATTGAGGTTTGTGACTGTTTTCTGCCCAAGTGCATTGGGTTATTTTCCAGGCAGGGATTGAAGCATTTTATTCCCGCTGGCTGCAATACTGCACAGTATATATATATATACTGCATTACAATTCATGAATTTATGCCATGTGGTAGACACGCGAAGCATTGCAGCCTATTAAATCCTAATCATTATCATTTAACAGATCAGCCGCCCGTCAGCCAGGCATGAACCCAGGCTGGGAAGGCAAACACAACGGGGCTTGTCAGAGGTGAGGAGCGGCGCATTCCAGGTATCTGCCAGGTACATACTGGGTATTTGCTCGAATAAAGTGTGTCGGTGCAGTACAATGAATTAATACATCTATGTAGTACTATGAACATATATGTATTTGCTTACATGAAAAATATGTGTTTATCACATTACGACGTGTCTCCACACCACAGGCTGTTTGCTCAGTGTCAGCTGGTAAATTTACGGGATGCTCCTCCTCCAAGCCCTGATGTATGTCTGTTTCTAAATTATTGCGGAGTGCCAGATTGTGCAAAATGCAACATGCAATTACAATATCTGCCACTTTAGCAGGCTTATATTGAAGTGCCCCACAGTTCTATCTAAACACCTGAATCTTGTTTTCAGAAGCCCAAATGTCCTCTCTATGACCGATCGTGTAGATATATGTGCCACATTATACCTCTCCTCTGCTTCAGATTGAGGGTTTTCCAGCGGGGTCAACAGCCACAGCCTAATTCCGTATCCTGAGTCACCTATAATCCATTGTGTACAAATATGAAACAATTTGTGTTAACATTATTACATACAACAGTTCATAGAAAACCAAGAGTTGTTTGTTAAAACATCATAATATGTACTCACCCACCAGCCAACCAGTTCCAAAATAGCCTTGTTCGAAAGCATGGAAGACTGATGAGTTTCTCAGGATAGAGGAATCGTGACTGGAACCAGAGAATTTGGCTACTACATGCATAATCTTCATCGTGGCATTGCATACCACCTGTACATTCAGGGAATGGTAGTGCTTATGATTGCGGTAAGCATGCTCACTCTGACTAGGCGGGATCAAAGCAACATGGGTGCAATCTATTGCACCCATCACACATGGTATCCCGTCTATGGCATAAAAGCCATTCCTCACTTCCAGCCACTCTGTGTGCTCTGTAGGAAAATTAATATAATTCCTAGAGCGTCTATTCAGTGCACATAGAAACTGGGTAAAGGCCCGTGAGAATGTAGATTGCGAGACCCCGCCCACTATGCCCACAGTTGTCTGGAATGATGCGGAAGCAAGATAATGTAATGAGCACAGCATTTTAAGAAGCCCAGGGACTGCACGACCTCTGGCTGTCACAAAATCTAAATCTACCCGTATCTCTTAATAAAGAGCTAAGATTGCTGCTGAACTCAAACGATACCGACTTATGACCTCCTCCTCACTCATGCCATATAACATGGTTCTCTCCCTATACAAACGTGGACGAGGCACAACTTCTCTCCTCTCTCTTCTCCTCTCATCTCCTTGCCCTCTCCCTCGCCCTCGCCCTCGCCCTCTCCTCTCTGCGTCCCTGTCCCTTCCTTGCCCTGTGACATCCTGTCCCTCAGCTAGCCTCTCCTCCAATAGAATCTTTCTCTGTCTCATGAACAATCGTATCATTTTCAGGTCTGTAGCTGTCAATGCGCAGGTAATTGCCCTCCTTTAAATACCTATGTGATGATGTCACGTGACTTGATGAAGTGCAAGGTGTTACATTAACATATCCAAGTTGTTAACTCCAAACGGGTATACAGTACGAATTAAACGGATTATTTATGTGTGCTCACCAGGCAATCATGATATTTGACAATGATGTAACGTTAAGCTTTATACAACAATTTATTCACAAGTATTTATGGAATGTGTAATGCATGTACCACTTCTGAACGCAACACTCAGTCATCTCATTAGGATACAACCATGACATTGACATTGAAAAACTACGTTGCAACATGTATAATTTTGCATGTTAGTGTCACATGTTCACATTAACTAATTCTAATGTGCATATGCATAATTTAATGCCATCAGGATACTTGCTATTGATTATGTTTCAATCGTCTAAAAATGAGTAACTATTATACATCTGTGTATAACTTAGCATGAAGTGATTATAATGCATCGTGTACAATGTAAACATGCAATGTTATTGAATGTCCAATTGCGGACGTCATAAAAAGAGGAAGGTCACACACTACATGTAAACATGAAAAAAACCCGCTACATTTACTTTTGATCATGCGTTACACATTCAAAGCATTCTATAATGTATTCCAACATTACTATACGCTGGATCTGTTAGATGTGTGAAATCTGTTACATCATATAATAAATTGAAGCACACTTAAGTAACATTTTCATATGATGTGACCTCTTCCTTTAAGAGTTTACTATAGGAGTTTCCCTTGACACATCATAACATTAAGACTAATGTGACACTCAAAACATCATAACATTGACAAGTACAATGTTCTGCCAATAATAAACGTAAGCGATGACACGATGAAATGAATCACATCGACACTGTAATGTCAAGCTTTATTATGAGCAATAGAACGTAAACACTCCTATAAAGTTATAAGTCCCCACTCCATTGACTCCATTGATGTAGAGATGAGCTATTTTTCTAAGTGCCGTCCCGGCAACCTTGCCGATCCTTCTCCCCTCCAACTTTCCAACTTTAGTTGGCGGGACAAATTGCCATAGAAATCTCAATTTTAGAGTGCCGATCAGCACCGATAAGCTTATCGGGGCTACTAGAATACAGCCGATTTGAAAAAGTGGCGAAAAGTGCCGATAAGTGGTTTATCGGCTGCCTCCTGCCGATAAATTCTTATCGGGAAGACAAAATGCCGATTTTGGCCACTTATCGGTGCTTACTGAATAGCAAATGCAAATTTGGCGGGAAAATGCCGATAAAAGCCTTATCGGCGCTTACTGCATGAGGCCCTAAGTCAGATGCGAGGTGGAAGTTCTCATTTTGGAACGTAGCGGTCGTGGCTAGGAACTGAAGGTGAAAAGAGGACCAGGAAGACCGGGTGTATATCCCGGTTAGGGTAAGCCTACCAAAGCAGGCGCCCTGCACCTAGTAGAGCCTAGCTTTCACCCCTTGTAAGTGTACTTTTACCTGTATTTTGTGTATTCATTGTGTTGTATGCGGGTTTACCTGAATAAACTGCATTTTG
The DNA here is from genome assembly GCF_040206685.1 of Ascaphus truei. Classification (NCBI taxonomy): domain Eukaryota; kingdom Metazoa; phylum Chordata; class Amphibia; order Anura; family Ascaphidae; genus Ascaphus; species Ascaphus truei. The sequence goes on from NC_134486.1 coordinate 348,031,539, forward strand.
TTTTTACTACCTTGTTTTGCCTACTGAATGATCCCAGTACAAATATAAATAAGTGTCAAAAGTCCTGGTCTCCCGTGACAGGCTTTTTTTCTGGTGGCAGCGGTGGAATCATTAGGGTTTGGGCTATGAGTTCCTGCAGGGATTTATGGCACAAAGATGAGCTCGTAGATTGTGAACTCTCAAAACAAGTAGTAAGCGTACACACGTTGCACATAGTCGGAAAGCACACTGTTCACTTGTCACTGAAGTTTAGTGCCCAAAGGCGAAGATGTCTCAGCGTTCAGGACAGTATAGGTCCTGGGATCGCCACATTGTCTTTACCCGGTGTGAGGTTTACGGATTAACAACAGACAGTCGGGCTAAATCTCAGCTCAAAGAGGATGTGGAGCAGCACGAAGCTTGTATGGCTTCTCCCCTTGAAAGGGGGGCAACCATGGCTGCTCCAGCCAGACATAACCCTGGACATCAAGGAAATTGCAAAGGAAACAGCGGGCGAGAGTGACGGCGAGGATGAGCCTGTTGCCCCACTTGCAATAGCCCCGGTGGCAACTGGCATCCCTGCTCCAGATATCATGGCTATTGTTACAGACATGGCAGTCGGGGTAACTGTGGCACAAAAGTTGCAGCTGATCACGGCTGCCCAAGGCAACTTCATTACCTTAGTGGCTAACCGCTAAGGCAATGAAGGGGTTAAAGAACAACAGCAGCTTTATTCGGAGCAGAGGGAGTGAGTGAAGCGGGTACTTGGCCCTTAACTCACCCCCTCTGCCCCCCCAAAACATTACAATATGTACTAACCCCCAATACACAACTCACCCACCCCCTGTGACCCCACATAAAAACATTAAAAAAAATTATACAGGATTGATATCAGAGGCCAATGGGAGTCTCTGGGTGGTCCCTGTGTGTGTCTGTGGGCCTCCAGGTGGTCCCCATGGGTTTCTGGGGTCCTCCAGGTGGTCCCTGTGGGTGTCCTCAGATGGTGTCTGTGGGTGTCCGGGGGACCTCAGGTAGTACCCGCATGTGTCCGGGAGTTCTCAAGTGGTCCCCACTGGTGTCTGGGGGACCGTGGGTTGTCCCCATTGGCCTATGGTACCAATCCTGTGTTTACAATCATTAACAAGTAGCCAAGTTACATGTAAACTGTAGCTCGGACGCCTAAAAAGAACTGTCCCACCAATACTTCTCCAAATATTTCTATCCAAACAGGGGAGCACATGACGGAACCCAAAAATGTCCAAAGAAAACAACACAACATAGTACAGTATGTACAAGAAGCTGTTGGATCTCTGGGAATGAGGTGAAAAGGGATGTTACTCACATATTTCCAGAGGATCAAAAGCCTTTTCAAAACTGTGGCATAAACAGTACTCAATAGTCTTGATCTTGTACTGACCCTCCAGAGAAGACAGAAAAATAAAAAAATAGTGCAGCCCAATAAAAAAAATACTTTATATCAATGACACTCTAAGTAATATACTCACACTGCGCCTATTCTTTAAAACATGGTATAATAGCTTTAAGGGAACTCAAATAGGTCGGAGCATTCCTCTCTCACAGCCCCACTCGAATGCTCGCGTCTCTCTGCACTTCTGGGTCTCATCACTGGATATTTGCTAACAGGGTGTGTGCATACCTTTCCTCTGATCCCTGGATACAGTCAGAAGAGACACTTCTCTACTCATTTAACCGCAACCAGGCAGCTTCCTCAGGAGAGATTTGTCCCAACTCCCAGACTATTGTTATAAATACTCATAGGTATTCTCCTATTGGATCTCAGATAATTGTATAATACATGGACCCTAGTGCTCGAGTGACCACTGGCTCCTGGAATAGAATGTCTTTTCCTTGGGATTTTGCTGGCAGCACAATCCTTCTGTGCTCAAGACAACCCTGTGTTGTCTACAGTACTGTTGATAGTATTATCATACACCCAATATCATAAGCATGCTGCCTTGCTGTCTCATTTGACTGCTTTCTGACATTCTCCTCTCACATTCACAATGTAACTAAACCCTGTTTTTTCCTCCGTAACATTGCCAAGATACACCCTTTCCTCTGTCGCTTTACTGCTAAAACTCTAACGCAGACTCACATTCTCTCGAATCTCGACTATTGTAACCTTCTACTGTCCAGCCATCCTGCCTCTCCCCTGTCTTCCCTACAATCTATCCTAAACGCTGCGGCTGGAATCACTTTACTCTCTCATAAATCTGTCTCTCCTACTGAAATCCCTTTCCTGGTTTCCTATTAACTCTATAACTTACAAAATTATCCTCCTCTCTTTTAAGGCTACAAATTATTTTGCTCCTCCTAACATCTCCGCCCTTATTTCTCACCATACACCTGCCCAACACTTGTGTTCTGATCAAGAATGTCAAGGATGTCTTCTGTCAACCTGTTTTGTATCTAAATCACTCTCCCACCTAAAATCCTTCTCCTCAATATCTGACTTGCACTCTCTCTCTCTCTCCATTGTTAGGACCTTTTTTTAAACACACCTCTTTAACTATGTGTAAACTTAGCTCCACTGGCTGATACTATACATCTCATATGCACTGACCGTGGCCCCTTGCAGGCGCACTCCCAGAACACCCTGCTTCTGCCACTGTAAGTTCTCCCCACTTACCACTAGCATTGTAAGCTCTTTGGGGCAGGGACACATTTTCATGTTGCTTTATTTCTCAAGCGTTTATACCCATTATGTGTATTACCACATGTGAGGTAGTGAAGGGTTAACTTTCTCGGTGTGCAAGCTTTGAAGACTACACACTAGCTGTAAATTATTTTAGGCTATTTGTAATAAGCTCTTGAGTGAGATAGCCCTTTAAAAGTCATGAATCTGCTGAGGTACAGTGCATCCTGTTCCTGAACCTGAAGGAGATGCAGGACTACACAGCCTGCAAAGCAGAGGAGCCAAGTTGCCCAGAGAGACTTTCCTTTATAACAGCAGGAACATACAGTTTGCACCAAAGCTCCAAACCCTGTTGGAAAGCGAGTAACCATTGCCTGCCTGGACGAGAACCCAGACTCCCTTCTGTTGCCAGCAACTAAGCACTTTGTTATGCATTTACAGACGTATGCATTTTACTTTAGACCGTGATTCTATTGTTTTAAAAGTGTACTGCAACATGCTTTCCTTGTGAGTAAAATAAAGGACTTTCATTACAAGAAATGAGTGTGAGCTTTTTTATGACCCTACCTACGAGGCCGCTCTGTCATACTGCTGAAAGCACTAGGTACCTAGATGGCACTATATAAATAAAGATATATGTTGCAGGGTTCTCCCTTCTTACCTCCTGGGGAGGAATTAGCTCTGTCGCTAAGAAGAAGCAGTGAAATTGTGTCGGTCATGTTGTGGTTGGGCAGCCATATAGACTAGAAATATGTGTAGTGCGGCGACCATCTTGGGGTTGGCACCGTCGTAAGAGGAGGTCCTGACCAAGCACGATTTCCTTTGCAGACTGGGGATGGCATGGTTAGTTGATCCGGAGCTAGCAGAGAGGAAAGTAATGTCCAGGGAGCTAATTAACTAGGCCAGAACTACTATACCTAGGCCCCAGTCAGTCCCTTCACCTTAGTGGAGTGTGTATTGCCGGCCACACAGCTAGGGATCTCCCGTTAGTAAGCAGTAGTAGCAGAGCAGGACCAGAGCCAGGAGAGGAGTTCATCCGGCAGGAGGTGTCACCGCGCATCAGCCGGATGTGAGGCATGAGGGGCTGGTGTCGGAGACCCCGCAGCATGGACCCTGGCGCTGACCATCCTCCATCTGGAAGTATTCCCTGGTTAAGGCCTTAACCAGGAAGGTATACATGCACCACCGCAAGGGGGAGGGTAGCGCTGTCCTCAGACATTAATTTGGAGACGGGTTGTTTGCGGGCACCCAAGCACCCTCAGTAGTTTTGGACCTTGTTACCCCAGGATTGTTCTTATTGTTATTCCTGTATTAGTGTTATTATTGGCCTGTGTGGTAATACTTGGGCCTACTGTGGGATCACAGTGAAGGAGTTATTGTAACTCTGTTGTAATTGTGTTATTTGGGGTGTACTATAAATGTATGTGTTCCTATGAGGAGTCATCCTGATACGCTGGATCCTCATAGGTGGAGGCGCTGCACAAGAGAGAGAGAGAACACCCATTCACCCCAGGCTCCCTTGAGCAGAGGCTTCTGCCTCCTTTAAGCATAATTAAGCACCTGTGGCAGTAATAACCGCTAGTTCCCGTAGGGATAAGGAAGGGGTGTTACATATACATACATAAATAATTACATACAGTACATGCATAGATATGACTGACCCCCTCCGTGATACAGCTTAATCAGGTAATAAAAATTCCTGCTTTGAGAATCATTTGAATTTTTTTTACTTTAAATAATATAATCTAGAAGCCACTGAAATATTATAAATTCCTTTCATGTCCTAGCTTAAATATAAGCCACAGACAATTGATCTACTTTATGCTTAAAGTTGTGATAAGCCATTTTTGGCAAAACTGATTAGCATATTCTGAACAGGTACAGATTTGCATACTGTATGTCTGCGCCTGAAAAACTTTCTAAAAACCAACAATAAATATTTAATTTGATTACAATTATTTAAGCCATTGAAAATGAGGCTGTATAATTAACTTTTAAAGCACCTTTGACATTTGTCTTCTGTTTCTTTTTATTGTACAGAAATTTAAAAAAAGTATAGTTATCAACATGTAAGAGGTTAGCAACTAATATGTCAGCATTCTGATTAACAAGTGAAGTGCAATAATCAAATATTCTCACAGTACCTCCGTAATTATACCCATATTTCTGAATGCACAGTATGAGGGGACTTGACTCACAGAACTCAGCATTCAGCTGGGAACACCTCTTATTTCTTTGCCTCAGTGCTTTTGTTTATACTGTAGAATGGACAGCATAAATAACATAGATCTCCATTTACAGTTCTGAAAATATGCAGAGTGCCAGATTGAAGTCATTGTCACATTAAAAGGTCATTTTTATCCACTTCCTTTATAGTCTGTGGAGTGTCATGTTTCTCACCAGCATCCAATGCTCTATGCAGTATCTGCTATAATTACTGTAGGAGTACACACTTAACTATTAAGAAGTGGCATGTGTTAGATGACAGCATGAACAGTTTTTTGGCAAGCATTTTCTTTCACAAATAATATCATTACAGATGAGTCATCATTTAAATGAATGCTCGCAGCTGCACAAAAAGATGCTGCTGAATGAAGACTGATTATATTAGATTGGATTTCTGCCTCTCAACAACTGTCTGGTTGACTTTACAAATGTCATATGTGTGGTATCTCGGTAACCAGAGTGAAGGATTTTAATAAAGACGATGGGCAATTTATCATGGTGTCGGGGTCAGAGCAGCAGAAAAACACTCCACTTGCTACTTGTTTTGCAGTGGGCGAGACAGCTGAATTTATCATGGATTCTTTGTAATGACATACAGTATACAAAAGACAAAGGCAAAAAAAAAGCTTAGAGGAAGCAAATGTTATCTACAATTGTGTATATGTATATGTATATGTATGTATATGTATATATATGTGTATATGTATATATATGTGTATATGTATGTATATATATATATATATATATATATATATAATATATATATAACCATAATACTGAGTTAAGTTATGGTGAGTAAAAAAAGTGACAAAAACCCTCCACAGGAAAGCAAACATGCAAATATAACTGTATGCTCATCTGCATGTCTTAGGCAGGTCTGCAACCCCGCCTTTCCCCATTATCACCCAGCATACAGCACTTCCACTGCAGCAAGGGATTCTGGGAAATGACATGCAAATGAGCACACAGTGTCACTTTTTGCCTCAATAACCATTTTTAACATGCATGTTTGCTTTCCTGTGGAGGGTTTTTGTCACTTTTTTTACTCACCATAACTTAACTCAGTATTATGGTTTAGCCTATCCCATAGCCTCTCTTGCATTCCCAGTAAAATCAACCCCACACTGATGAGACCCATCAAGGTCAAAACGGCTGTCTGTGGGTGGTTTTCTGGGTATGCACCTTAACCCTGGCTGTGCTCAAAGCTGTGACCATGCAGCAAGCTTAAGCCTATAGGGAACCATGTTAAAAATGGTTATTGAGGCAAAAAGTGACACTGTGTGCTCATTTGCATGTCATTTCCCAGAATCCCGTGCTGCAGTGGAAGTGCTGTATGCTGGGTGATAATGGGGAAAGGCGGGGTTGCAGACCTGCCTAAGACATGCAGATGAGCATACAGTTATATTTGCATATATATATATATATATATATATATATATATATATATATATAGACATACGTTACCGTTCCAAGGTCTGGTAAAGCAAGAGACAGCACTCAATTATAGAAAACTTCCCAAAGTGTATTGGTGAAAATAGTGGTACATCAAGAAACCCAACGTTTCCGTCTCCAAAATGGGACCTTCCTCAAGGGAATCCCCCTGAGGAAGGTCCCATTTTGGAGGACCGAAACATTGGGTTTCTTGATGTACCACTATTTTCACCAATACACTTTGTGAAGTTTTCTACAATTGAGTGCTGTCTCTTGCTTTACCAGACCTTGGAACGGTAACGTATATCTATATTATCCATATGGGGCAAGCACCTACAGCCTACCAGCACCTAAGGAGTGCCAACTGTTCTATTTGACTATATATATATATATATATAAAATATATTATTATATAATAATATAATATATATATTATAATTATATTACTATATTAATATATATATAAAATCAACAATGAATAGACTATACCGTTCTATGGCTAACTAAATGCTTTTATTTGTGCAAGCTTTCGGGATACACTGATCTCTTCATCCGGAAGAAGAGATCAGTGTATCTCTAAAGTTCGCATAAATAAAAGCATTTCGTTAGCCATAGAACGGTATCGTCTATTCATTGTTGATTATTAAAGCTCGGCTAACACGGTACAGACACCTCTATCTATCTATCTATCTATCTATCTATCTATCTATCTATCTATCTATCTATCTATCGATCTATCGATCTATCTATCTATCTGTAACGGGTGTTCCCTGTGAACACAGACGCTACTGATACTGTATTTTACCTCTATGGCTCTCAGGAGCCTAAGCTTCTGCTCAGGGAGCCTGGGGTACATATATATCACTATCTCGTGGTGCAACGCCTCCACGATGGAGGGATCCCAACAGTGCGGGAGGGGTCCCTCACAGGACCCAAACCAATGACACACACTTGGTATGAATAAACAAGAATAACTTTTACTGATATGCAAATAATAATCTTATACTCTAAAGTCCCAATGTCATTCACTCCCTCTTCTGAGTGTATACCCTTTGCCCACACCCCCCACACCGTGTCCACAGTAACCCTTGTCCCGTGGTCAGCGCTGCCACTATGTATGAGTATTCTGTAGGTGGTGCACGTGTGTAACAATACCTGCCCAGTGCGACGGCACTTTGGCGTTCAAAGGATCTTCGAAAAGGATCCGGCGACGTCCTGGTGACGTCCAGTTCCTCCAGAGGGTTGATCAGTCAGGGTTGTCCACCCTGGATACAGTTCCGCTCTCTCGGCGGTGTAGGCTTGATCCCAAGCCTCTTGGTGGGAAGCGCAGCGTCCACTGTGTCCCTAACTGACACTGTAATAACTAAGGGGCAGGGTACCTAACCTGGGGCCTGTCCCTGAAGCACCACAAACTACTGAGTGGCTCAGGGCTAACTGGGGCCTAGGGGGCTGCTGGCCTAGTGCAGTGGGTCACTGACCCCTGCACCCTCACCTCTTTCCCTTAGCCTCTCCTGGCGCCGACTGCTAGCGTGGGCTCCGTGACAGGATCCTATTTCCCTGCCTAAGAGGAGCCTGACACCCTATTGGTTCCCTGGCGTCAGGTGGGTGTCCTTAGGCTCATGGGACTTGTAGTCCCTGCTCAACACCTGTTCCTCATTGGTGGGGTTTTGCGCGCTTGTACTGTGCATGCGCAATTTCCCTGAGGCCCTCTCCGTGCGCAATTACACTGGGAATGTGCAAAGGGGCAGACATGGCGGTGCCCTCTCCTTGCGGGTCTCCGGAGCCTCCGCGACTCGCGCTATTCTGGTGCACGCGCCCGCACCGGCATTCTAAGGCGCGCGCATGGCGCGCACACGCGCCCGCACTCCACCCGCGCCCGGCCGCTCCAATCCCGACCGCCGCGGTGAGTACATACAGGGGGGGTCCGCTGCTCAGAGCGGGAACTTGCTTCATCCTCCCCCTGGTAAAAACCCCAACGACCTCGCTTGGGCCACATACTTAAGCAACCATAAACCAGAAGTTATATAATGAAAACTTGCACAAGATCATTATATAATAAAAATACAGCAAACAACCACAATCTTACACATGTCAGCTCTATATCAGATTGTACATTTCATTGAACATCATAATGACGGACTGCACTTTGCTGCGAGCCCACTGCTGAGCCTCATAATTGGGTGCCCCAATTTGGCCATAGGTTACCTGGTTTGGAGGGTACCTACTCTTTGGCTCCTACAGAATTTTCTTCAGCAACTCCCTCTGGGGAGTAATAGGTACAGTCCTGAGGCTCAGCCTCTTCCCTTGAGGGCAGAAATGTCTCTGAACAGTCTCTGTTTGGCACAAAGCACAGGCTCTGTGGATCCAAAGGCTGGCCTGTTGGAGCCACCTTAGTAGGCATTGGCCTAAGGGGCCCTTTACCCGTAGCTCCTCCGGGTATTCCCTTCAGTGGAATAGTCCCTTTGAGAGGGTCCTTCCATAGGATTTTCAGGAGTTTCAGAGTTGGTGTAATTATTTACAGTCTCTTGACTAATCTCTGAGAAATCGGACTCACCGTTCAGCGGTGTGGCCAATATTTCTGCTTCCTCGTCTCCCACTTGTGGAATGGGGAGAAGATGATTACGTTGCCAAACCTTTATCTGACGTTCAGTGTCTTTGATGCGTTAGACCGGGAGGCCAGGCATCTGTGACTCTACCTCATATACAGCATCTCTACATCGGTCCGCTAATTTATGTTTTCCTGGGACTCCCAGATTTCGAAGCAGCCCAGCGCCCCCAGGACGTAGCTCCCGATATTTGACTTTATGGTCGTATCGTCTTTTGTTGCCGGCATTCAGTTTAGCTGCAGACTTCTCAGCCTGTTGGTAAGCTTGTTGCAAACTGTCCTTTGAACATATTTGAAATGGGTAGCATTGTGTATCCCATCCGTTGACACTCGAAGACGTTCATCTACTGGCAGTCTCGCCTCTCGCCCAAACATAAGGAAGTATGGGGAGAATCCAGTTGACTCATGGCGGGTACAGTTGTACGCGTGTACCAAGGCCTCCACATGTCGACTCCATTCAGTTTTCTGCACACCCTTCAGGGTTCCGAGCATGTTCAACAAGGTCCTATTAAATCATTCTGGCAAAGCGTCTCCTTCGGGATGGTACAGAGTCGTCAGCGACTTAGCAATATTCAGCATTTTGAGCAATTCCCGGATCAGAGTGCTCTCAAAATCTCGACCTTGGTCTGAGTGAAGCCGGTTTGGAAGTCCGTAGTGAACGAAGTACTTCTCCCATAGTATTTTTGCCACTGTGATGGCTTTCTGGTCTTTCGTGGGGAAGGCCTGAGCATACCGGGTGTAATGGTCCATGATGACCAGCACGTTACATATTCCTCGGGTATCGGGCTCAATGCACAGAAAGTCCATACACACTAGGTCCATTGGGCCAGAAATCTTTAGGTGGGCCATGGGCGCTGCTCTTGTAGGCAAGGTCTTGCGTTGTATACACCGGGAACAACGGCGGCAGTATTGTTCTACCGCTTCTCGCATTTTGGGCCAGAAGAAGCAGTCTCTGACCAACCCAAAATTTTTCTCTACTCCGAGATGCCCATGTTCATCATGTAGAGACTTCAATAATATATATTTTAAGTTTTTGGGGTAGAACCAGTTGTCGCCTATCAGGGTGGTTGTGATATTGTACTACTCTATAGAATAAGCAATTGTCCATTTCAAACTTGTCCACCTCACGCATTAGCAACGCGATCAGATCTCTGGGAGCATGTTTCAGTAGGGCTGGTTTCTTCCTTTGAACAGCTTGCCTAATGATGCTGATTACCGGATCTCTCATTTGGTAGTCCACTAGGTCTTTCCATCGTATTGCCTTGTCGTGAGTTATATTCATTCCCTTTGGATCGCAGTAGGAGGCTGCGATAGACTGCGACCGGCATCCTAAGGAATCTGAGAAGGCCACTTGATTGTTGACGATGGCAGCCGTGCTACACATTGCTCGCATCGCTGGCCCCGGGATTTCTTCCAACTCATCATCATCTGGACTAGCACTTAGTCCTGGTCGTCGGGATAGAGCGTCAGCTCCAATGTTCAAAGGCCCCGGCTTATACTTCAGAAAGAATCTGTAATTACATAGAGTTGCCAGCCATCGGTGTCCTGATGCATCCAATTTGGCGGAGTTATTAATGTACGTGAGGGGATTGTTGTCCGTCCTTACCTCAAACATAACACCGTAAAGATAATCATGGAGTTTTTCCGTGATCGCCCATTTGAGAGCCAGGAACTCTAACTTGTGTACAGGGTATTTTTGTTCACTGCTTGTCAGACTGCGGTTGACGTAGGCTACGGCCGAAGTCCCTCGGGGTGCTTCTGATGTAAGACGGCGCCCAGTCCATTGAGACTGGCATCCACATGCAGAACGTATGGTTGTTCTGGATCAGCATACGCAAGCACCGGTACTTCGGTCAGGCTTCTCATCAAATTCAGGAAGGCCTGTTCACATTCGGACGTCCACTTATCACCAAACGGTTGACGGGCCGATGTGGCCTTCCTTCCTGTATCTTCGGGATATATCTTCAAAAGATTGTTCAGGGGTTTAGCTCGACTGGAGTACCCTTCCACGAAGCGACGGTAATACCCACAGAAGCCCAGGAATGATCGCAGTTCCGTGACATTCTCGGGACGAGGCCAGTTCACAACCGCTTCTACTTTGGCTGGATCGGTGGCAATTCCTTGAGCAGACACGATGTGTCCCACGTAAGTCACCGAGGTGTGACAGAACCGACCCTTGTCGAGGGACAACTTCAATCCTTCTTTTCCAAGACGGTCTATCACATATCACCTTAAGCAGTCCAGGTAGACTAGACACTCCCGAGAGTTCATGTTTCCGATAGTTTTCTCCATCAGTCAATGGAAGGTAGCAGGGGCCCCACATATACCTTGGGGCATATGTGTAAATTGGTAGAAACCCAGGGGGCAGACGAAGGCTGCCTTTTCCTGGTCATCTGCACTCATATGTACCTGGTAGTACCCAGATCGTAAGTCGAGAACACTGAACCATTGGCTCCCGGTTAGAGCATTCAGAATCTCTTCAATACGAGGAAGGTTGTATTGGTCGGGTACCGTACGATTATTCAGGGTTCGATAATCGACACACAGTCTTATGGATCCGTTCTTCTTCCTTACCACCACTATGGGTGACGCATAAGGAATCAGAGACTCCGTCAAAATCCAAGCGGTCTCCATTTCTTTCAGGACGTTCCTTACATCATCCACATCCCTGGGGGCGATGCGACGAGAGCGTTCACAGAACGGAGTGGTGTCACTCAACCTAATGGTGTGTTGGGCACTGCGACTGCAACCCACATCCATCTCACTTGTGGAAAACACCATCCTTCGTTCATTCAACTTGGCCGTCAGTCGACCCTTCCACTCAGTTGGCAGTGTTGAGTCTCCGAAGTTGAAATCCAGATCGACTAACTGCTCATCCACTGCAGCGGCGTTCACCTGTGGCACTGTTTCCACAGGGCTGACCGGATATATGTGGCCCAAACTTCGTCCTGGATCAAGGTCCATCAGGAATGGGGAGATATTCTGAACATATACGTAGGTTCGTAGAGGAATTTTAGGCGTTCACTCTCTCACTTTGGGTATTACTCTATACCCTCTCTGAACCTCTTCCTCAGGGGTACTCTCCAGAGAGAAAAGATGATCGGTCTCATCTCGATCGGGATAACAGCACCAGAAGGCCATACGTTGCACTCCCCCTGGTAAAATGGTCATCAGTCCGCGTTGACGATTGTAGAGTTCCCCGTGACGCTCTAAGGCATATACCCGGTTGCACTCCTCCCGTAGTACAGGGTCAAGGAGTGGATTGGCCATTGGTAATTCATTTGTTTCTTTCAGGTATGCTCTGATTACAAGATGATCGGATACTGACACTGTCCTTGAGGCTCCGGACATACCATTGTTTCAACATGCATGGGATGTTTCTTGCCGGTGTTCATTTGGAGTATCTCCAGTTGAACTCTCACAATCCCATCGATGGGTTAATCTTCGTTACTTAACCCCCTCACCTTCATATGTTCCGCCGACCGCAGGGGACAGTGTTTGAGGTGTTGGTCATATAATTGTCTGTATATTATGGTCACTTGGGATCCGGTGTCCAGTAGAGCAGAGGCATAGATTCCTTCTAATACCACACGCATGATGGCAGATGGTCCTACCTGACTGTAAGTATCCCCTGGTGGAGTTCCATCGTCGGGGCTTAGGTCAGTAGGAGCTTCGGGATCCTCAGGGGTGGCCTCGGATATCTTAGCTTCTGTGGTTTGTATCCAGCAGATCATGGACCTAGCCGAACTTCCTTTACTTGGAGTTTTTTTGTCTTGGTTGACTCCTTCGGGGCACTCTCTGGAGAAATGGCCCTTCTGTCCACATCCATAGCAGACGATATCTTTGGGATCAAATCGTCTTGGGTAAGTGGGGGAAGATTTCCCCCGAAGTTCGGCCTTTCATTGAGGGCGACTTGGGTGGCTCCTCTTCTTCTTTGACAGGTTTTTTGACCCGGCGAGCGGAGGCTCCCTGAATGTCACTCGTAAGCTGTTCTTTGACCTTGGTGGACGTATGTAGCTTGGTATAGGCTTCATGCACCTTGATTAGCCCAAAATGTCCATGAATGTAGGGGGAGGCCCCTTCATTAGGGAGCACCTAATCATAATCACTATGTGATGCGTGGAAATGGTCCCTCGACTGCTTGCACCGGTATTCGTCCATATCTGAGGCTGGGATGAGGCCGCAAGTTCGCAATTTCCAAAGTACCAGCTGAATTTGTTGAAGGAAATCTGACAGGTCTTCTTTCTCTTTCTGTCTGACCATAATATTTGAACCACAGCTCACTTTCCTCTTCATCTTTGCCATAGATCTGGACTAACAACTCTACCATCTGATGGGCAGAGAGATCAGGGTCTTGGTCGTGCTGTGCACTGACCATGGTGGATGCCGGGGGTCTGAGGCTTTCCAGGATTCTCTGCCGTCTTAACGCTTCAGAGCAGGGCCATTCATTGATCACCTTGAGGGTGTGTTCCTTCCAAGACTCGATGCTTTCTTCACCTGCGGGGACAGGAACCGTTCCTGAAAATGCCTTCAGCTTCCGGTAATTCTGAGCTTGTGCTGACATAGTTATAGCTTCCACAAGCTGCGGGAATGTAAATCCCAGCATGGAGCCGCCACTAGCTGAGGGACTAGCGATCCCCGCTCCCATGTTAGGGGGTGGTGTGAAGCTGCTCGTTAATCTGTCAGGGGCCGGTGATGTTGGTGGGCTACCGGCCCAGCTGGTGGCCCCTTGCCTAGCATCAGAAAAAACAGTCACTCGTGGTAGAGATACGTTCGATCTGATGGGAGTACTGGTGGCCATATCTTTGCCTTCCCAACCCGCATGTCTGGTAGGGGAAGTTGCGTAACTAGAGACTGTTCCAAGGTAAATGAGAGGGCACCCTTGTGGTAAGGTCTCTGGGAGATATACTACTTGTGGGCTTCTATCAGGGTGTAGAGCTTGTTCTGTGGCCAGTAATAGGGTGTTCTCTTGCTGGTCAAGGTGGTAGTGCTTACTGATGAGGTGGGCTCCTGCCAGACCAGATAATGTCCTTACTGCACTGCAGACAGTGAACATGGGTACATAGGCAGGTACCCCTGCTACGGCGACCACGTGTCGCAGGAGTTCTCCTAGTTTCTCGGCCTAGTCGCCGACTTGTTGTGGCATGAGCGCAGGCATGCTGACTGATACAATACTACGTGAACTACTGAGTAGGGCACCCCAGGGCTGATCTTAGCAGGCCTCCAAATTTAACGGGTATTCCCTGTGAACACAGACGCTACTGATACTGTATTTTACCTGTGTAGCCCTCAGGAGCCTAAGCCTCCGCTCGGGGAGCCTGGGGTACATATATATCTCTATCTCGTGGTGCAATGCCTCCACCTGGGAGGGATCCTGACAGTGCGGGAGGGGTCCCTCACAGGACCCAAACCAATGACACACACTTGGTATGAATAAACAAGAATAACTTTTACTGATATGCATATAATAATCTTATACTCTAAAGTCCTAATGTCATTCACTCCCTCTTCTGAGTGTATACCCCTTGCCCACCACCGTGCGAAAAACGGGCTGGGGGTGGGTGCGAAAAACGGGCTGGGGGGGTGGGTGCGAAAAACGGGCTGGGGGGGTGGGTGTGAAAAACGGGCTGGTGCGGGGGTGGGTGTGAAAAACGGGCTGGTGGGGGGGTGGGTGTGAAAAACGGGCTGGTGGGGGGGTGGGTGTGAAAAACAGGCTGGTGGGGGGGTGGGTTTGAAAAATGGGCTGGTGGGTGGGTGGGCTGCTGACATGTGAGGGGGGTGGGCTGCTGACATGTGAGGGGGTGGGCTGCTGACATGTGAGGGGGGTTGGGCTGCTGACATGTGAGGGGGTGGGCTGCTGACATGTGAGGGGGGGCTACTGACATGTGAGGGGGGGCTGCTGACATGTGAGGGGGGGCTGCTGACATGTGAGGGGGGGTAGGCTGCTGACATGTGAGGGGGAGTCTGGGCTGCTGACATGTGAGGGGCAGGGGGGGGGAAGTGATGTGAGGTGCATGGGGGGGAGAAAGTGATGTGAGTTGCAGGGGGAGGGTGTGATGTGAGTTGCAGGGGGGGAGAGAGTGTCATATTGAGGGCAGGGGGAGAGAGTGTCATATTGAGGGGAGGGGGAAAGAGTGTAATATTGAGGGGAGGGAGAAAGTGTCATATTGAGGGGAGGGGGAGAGTGTCATATTGATTGAGGGGAGGGGGAGAGTGTGTCATATTGAGGGGAGGGGGAGAGTGTCTTATTGAGTGGAGGGGGAGAGAGAGTGTATCATATTGAGGGGAGGGGAGAGAGAGTGTGTCATATTGGGGGGAGGGATAGAGAGGGTCATATTGAGGGGAGGGGAGAGTGTCGTATTGAGGGGAGGGAGAGAGAGAGAGTGTCATATTGAGGGGAGGGAGAGAGAGTATCATATTTAAGGGAGGGGGAGAGAGTGTCATATTGAGGGGAGGGGGAGAGAGTCATATTGAGAGGAGGGGGGGGCATGTGTCATTTAGGGGAGGGGGAGAGAGTGTCATATTGAGGGAAGAGAGACATGGGGGGGATGCTGACTTTGGGGGTGGCTGCTGACATGGAATGGGCTGGGGGGATGTGGAGGGGGTATTGTGTGTTTGATATGGAGGGGGGGTATTGTGTGTTTAATGTGGAGGGGTGTATTGTGTGTTTGATGTGGAGGGGGGGTATTGTGTGGGTGAGGGGGAGAGATGGGGGTATGAGAGATAGATGGGGAGTATTGTAAAGGTTGATAGTGAGGGGTTCTGGGGGAGATATGATGATGATGGTGAGAGGTGCTGGAGGAGAGATGATGATGATGATGATGATGATGATGATGATGATGATGATGATGATGATGATGATGATGATGATGATGATGATGATGATGATGATGATGATGATGATGATGATGATGATGATGATGATGGTGATTTAACCCATGCGGCCCAAATTTTTTTTCCTTGGAGCTCACTTTACGAGTTGGGTAGGCCTGCCTTAGTCTCTCCTGGCGCCGACTCCTAGCGTGGGCTCCGTGACAGCTTCCTATTTCCCTGCCTAAAAGGAGTGTCCTTAGGCTCATGGGACTTGTAGTCCCTGCTCAGAGCCTGCTCCTCATTGGTGGGGTTTCGCACACTTGTACTGCGCATGTGCGATTTCCCTGAGGTCCTCTCCTTGCGCAATTACACTGTGCATGTGCGAGGGGGCAGACATGGCGGCGCCCTCTCCTTGCGGGTCTCCGGAGCCTCCGCGACTCGCGCTATTCTGGTGCTCGCGCCCGCACCGGCATTCTAAGGCGCACGCATGGCGCGCACACGCGCCCCCAGTCCACCCGCGCCCGGTCGCTCCAATCCCGACCGCCGCGGTGAGTACAGGCAGGGGGTTCCGCTGCTTAGAGGGGGACCTGGCTACATATCTATCTATCTATCTATGATCAGCCGTTTTTGATCCCCTACTGGATAAAGTGCTTCACTACAGTAGAGTGGAGGAGAACATACAGTAAATCTGTTTTTATTTTTAGAAAAGTATCTGATATAATTGGATTCATTCACTATGGTATAAAGATACAGAAACCCAAGGCCACTGCTGGTAGTCCTGTACACAGGAACAACTCTCTCTCTCTCTCTCTGCTATTTTGTTATTTATTTACTGTTTCGTGTTTTTCTGAACGTATCTATTATAATTGGGCTTACTCTATATAACATATTTTTCAACCTGCGTAATAATTTAAGGCAAGGGTTTTAAAGTCAAGCAAGGATATTTGCTATCTGGATTACAGAGGTTGTTAAAGTAAAAAGGAAATGTGAATAATGTAATTATTAGCACAATTACAATTGCAGTCTTAAGTTCTACTTTGGACATTCAAGTTTTTGTTGACGAGGACATTTTTGCAGGAGGTCATGAACCTTGTGAAATGTACCTCTTTTCAGTTGTAAAAGAAAAATGCGGCTGAGTTAGAGTTCACAATCAATTTGCCATGCAGTTACGATTCAGTAAATTTCTATTTTTACCTCATTTTATAAAAAAAAAAAAAAAGTCAGTTTAAGTAGTTTTATTATGACATTTATATTTTATCTGTGATTATTATGTCATACATTTTGGTATATTATATGTGTATATATATATATATATATATATATATATATATATATATATATATATATATATATATATACATATACAGTACAAAGACTATGCAGGGTGATGTATCTGGCGATAGATAGAGCCAGATATATCGTCCTGCATTGTCTTTGCAGGACGACGCATAACTGCCCCCCCCCCCTCCCTGCCTTTTCCTCGCATTTGGCACGCGAATGTCACACAGTGACAGTGCAGTTTGAGCACTGGTTGCAATTCCGGTCAGAATTTATAGTAGGCGCTAGTGTGGTATTGCGTCTTCAAAATCTAAATGCAATGTAACCCGTCCCTAATTCCCGTTCATTTTTTTATGATCTGATATGATATCATACTGTAAGTAATGGTGTTGAAATATATGAAATGAAATGTAAAAAAACATGAGATGACTACAAAGTGATTTAAAATAAGATTTATTTTTATTAGATAACAGTAAATGACTTTATGAAAAATACAATAAAACAAATATCTTCGCTCTTTTTCCAAATGTATAATCTTCTTCTTTTTGAATATTTTTTGGGCTGGCTGGATCTTGGACTTCTTCACCTGTAAACAGAAAATATTTAAGTAATACAGTAATCCCCGAAGAACAGGGCATTACTGGCCAATAATGCCCTGGCTGGAAGAGTTGAATGCCGATGCAAAGCCGAGGGACTTTAACCCAGAAAGGGCATTATTTGCCAGTAATGACCTGTTCGGAGGGAATTATTACTACAGTATTATAGGCTAAATGTAGGCTTTTTCATAAAATAGTGGACACATATGTATTGATATATATATATATATATATATATATATATATATATATATATATATGCACATACAACTGTATGCTCATCTGCATGTCTTAGGCAGGTCTGCAACCCCACCTTTCACCATTATCACCCAGCATACAGCACTTCCACTGCAAAAAGTGGCACTGTGTGCTCATTTGCATGTCATTTCCCAGAATCCCTTGCTGCAGTGGAAGTGCTGTATGCTGGGTGATAATGGTGAAAGGTAGGGTTGCAGACATGCCTAAGACATGCAGATGAGCATACAGTTGTATTTGCATATTTGCTTTCCTGTGGAGGGTTTTTGTCACTTTTTTTACTCACCATAACTTAACTCAGTATTATGGTATAGCCTATCCCATAGCTTCTGTGCATACCCAGTTAACCAGCCCCACACTAATGAGACCCATTAAGGTCGAAACAGCTGTCTGTGGGTCTCTGCCTTTTGACTAAGATCAAGGCGATATGAGTGCTCCTCTCGACCTGCACAGCTATGACCAAATGCAGTACCATCCTATCTGGGGCTTCAGTAGGAAAGGTCAGTGGCAAGCATTTGGCCCTCTAGCTCGTTGAGAGGTGGTGTCCAGGCCCCGGACCACAGAACCCCTGAGCCTTTGGGCAAAGGGGGGATGGCATTCGAGCAACCCTCGAAAGAGGGGAGATGATGCGAACTCCCTTGCGGGCCTCGGGCCAGAGGGAGGAAGAGACGGATGTCCTGAATCCTAACGGAGGAAGGCATCAATGTCCCTGGAGACCTAGGCTTTCGGGCTGAAACCTTCAGGGAAACTGTGCACAGAGGGCGGGTCTGACTTCGGTTGGACAGTCCAAGGGCAAGCTCCCTATCCACTGAAGTGGACTGGGATCCGATGAGCGAGAGGGTGTACCCTCTCGGGAGGAAAAAAAAAAAAAAGCTGTCTGTGGGTGGTTTTCTGGGTATGCATCTTAACCCTGGCTGTGCTCAAAGCTGTGACCATGCAGCAAGCTTAAGCCTATAGGGAACCATGTTAAAAAAGGGTTTTTGAGCAAAAAGTGGCATTTGCATGTCATTTCCCAGAATCCCTTGCTGCAGTGGAAGTGCTGTATGCTGGGTGATAATGGTGAAAGGTGGGGTTGCAGACATGCATAAGACATGCAGATGAGCATACAGTTGTATTTGCATATTTGCTTTCCTGTGGAGGGTTTTTGTCACTTTTTTTACTCACCATAACTTAACTCAGTATTAGAGGGGAGCTCCTGGAATTTCTCAAGTTTGCCGAACCGGTGCATTTGTCGGTAGTAGAATCACTTGTTTCAGAACAGGAGCAGAGCAGACTACAGGGGAGGTACGCCATCAAGGGTCTGACCAGAACTTCTGGTTTCTGCAGCTAGAGTATGTCTCACCTTGTGCTCTGCCTCAAGAGATTCTTCTACGGGTCTGCTGCATTACCATCTCCCCCTGCCCATGTCCAGCCAGGTAGGCATGGAGGAGAATATGAGAGGGACTGAAGGAGATGTGAGAAGGAGTTGAGAGAGGGGCTGGGGGGAGATGTGAGGGGGCTGGGGGGGATTTGAGATGGACTGCAGGAGATGTAAGAGGGACTGGGGGAGATGTGAGGGGGCGGGGGGGATGTGAGAGGGAATGGGGAAGGTATGAGATGGACTGGAGGAGATGTGAGAAGGAGTTGTGAGGGGGGCTGGGGGAGATGTGAGAGGGACTGAAGGAGATATGAGAGGGACTGGGGGAGATGTGAGGGGGGCTGGGGGAGATGTGAGGGGGACTGGGGGAGATGTGAGGGGGACTGGGGGAGATTTGAGAGGGACTGAAGGAGATGTGAGAAGGAGTTGTGAGGGGGCTGAGGGAGATGTGTGAGAGACTGTGGGAGATGTGAGAGGGACTGGGGGAGATGTAAAAGGGACTGAGGGAGGTGTGAGATGGACTGGGGAGATGTGAGATGGACTGGGGTAGGTGTGGGAGGGACTGTGGGAGGTGTGAGAGGGACTGGGGAGATGTGAGAATGCTGGGGGGGACTGGGGGAGATCTGAGGATGCTGACGGGGGCTAGGTGAGATCTGAGGCACCACCCAGACACCCCTCCCCCTGCACTGTTCCTTACAGCTGACAGAAAAAACCTTTAACAACGTTCCCATTTATACTTACAGTTCCACTTTTGGACATTGTATTGCACTGGGTTCCCCTGGTCTCTCTCTCGTCCCCCCTGGTCTCTCTCTCCTCTCTCCCCCCTGTCTCTCTCTCCCCTCTTCCCGCTTCTGCTCTCTCTCCCATCTTCCCTCTTCTGCTCTCTCACCACCCTCTTCCCTCTTCTGGTCTCTCTCTCTCTCCTCTTCCCTCTTCTGGTCTCTCTCTTCCCTCTTCTGGTGTCTCTCTTCTCTCTCCTGGTCTTGGTCTCTCTCTTCTCTCTCCTGGTCTCGGCTTCTCTCTTCTCTCTCCTGGTGTCGGTCTCTCTCCTCTCTCCTGGTGTCGGTCTCTCTCTTCTCTCCTTGTCTCTCTCTTCTCTCTCCTGGTTTCTCTCTTCTCTCTCCTGGTCTCTCTCTTCTCTCTCCTGGTCTCTCTCGGTCTCTCTCTCCTATAAAAGGGCGGTACGGTGAGAGAGATCCTGTTGCTAACATTTTTTAATCCCACCACTGCCTTCCCCCCCTCAACACCTCTCTCTACCCTCAACACCTCACCTCTCCCTCTCACCTCTCTCACCCCCCTCACCTCTCTGTCCCCCCTCACCTCTCCCTCTTCACCCTTCACCTCTCTCACCCACCTCACCTCTCTCACCCCCCTCACCTCTCTGTCCCCCCTCACCTCTCTATCTCCCCTCACCTCTCCCCCCTCACCTCTCACCCCCTCACCTCTCTGTCCCCCCTCACCTCTCTCCCCCTCACCTCTCTCTCCCTCCTCATATCTCTCCCTCCTCATATCTCTCTCCTCCCACCCCCTCATCTCTCTCCTCCCACCCCCTCACCTCGCTCCCCCCCTCACTTCGCTTCCCCCTCACTTTGCTCCCCTTTTCACCTCACTCCCCCCTAACCTCGCTCTCCCCTCACCTCGCTCCCCCCCTCACCTCATTCCCACCTCACCTCGCTCTCCTCCTCACCTCACTCCCCCCTTACCTCGCTCCCCCTCACCTCGCTCCTCCACCTCTCTCTCTTCTCCCCTCCTCCACCTCTCTCAATCGCAGAATCGCAGAAGGCAAGTGCAAGTGTCATGAATAAAAATGTGACAGTATCGTCAAAGGCTCAGAGAGCATCTTATGAAGTGTCTCAACTCATTGCAAGGACAATGAAGCCATTTAATATTGGTGAAACATTAATACTTCCGGCTGCAATAAAGATGTGCGTAAGTATGCATAGTGGCAAATATGCTGAAGCCTTAAAAACAATACCGTTATCTTGTGACACAGTAAAGAGACGTACAGTATTATAGATTTATCTAAGGACATTGAAACACAACTATTCATTCACATTCATCAAAGTGTTCAGTTTGCAATCCAACTGGATGAAAGCACTGATATTGTTAACATGGCACAGCTAATCATATTTATTCGATACTGTTATGAAGGTGAAATCCTAGAAGAAATGTTGTTCTGCAAATCATTTGAAGGACACACTACGGGAGAAGATATCTTCAATGTTGTGGAAGAAGGCCAATGAACTGCTCTGACATAATTGTGCTGGTGTGTGTACAGATGGTGCGGCTGCAATGATGGGACATATGAAGGGTTTCCAAGAAAAGGTGCTAAGCATTGCACTCATGTGAAATTCACACATGGCATGATATGTCGTGAAGATCTTGTTGCAAAAAAGCTTGAGCCCAAAGCTAATGAAGTTCTTAACGATGCAATAAAAATAGTGAATTTTATTAAAGCTCGACCTTTAAGAGCAGGTTATTTTCCATTTTCTGTAATGAAATGGGCTCACAATATGACAGCCTCCTTTTGCATACCAGCAGCAGATAGAGGAATGAACCTCAATGTTCGGCGCTACTAGCCTAATAGACACCCGTGCATCACGCAGAGGCAACGATATTAACCCTATCCATACCGGAGTCCAGAACTTTAAACACCAAGCAAGCTGTAATGAGTAATGCCCCTAAGGCAATCACATAGAACAGGGATAGTCTGACCACGGCGATCATGAGGTCCCCCGACGGGAACCAGCAGACCCCCGCAATGCCAGGCCAATCCCCTAGAGATGAACAATGTAACAGCAAACAGTTCAATGAATGGGGTACTCACAAATTAATTCTCAGGTGAGTTGAAGATATCCGGTATACAGCAGCGTGCATCCACAAGTAAGCAAGCAGGATAGAAGAAAAAAAAACTGAGAGCACAGCAAAAAGGTGGGGAACTGGAGGCCAATGAAAAATAACAAAAAAACTTTATTGAAACATAACCTAATTAAAAAGGGAAACCTCTAGAGATTTCTCTTTTTAATTAGGTTATGTGTCAATAATGTTTTTTGTTAATTTTTCATTGGCCTCCAGTTCCTCACCTTTTTGCTGTGCTCTCAGTTTTTTTTCTTCTATCCTTTTGCATACCGAAGTTAGATGGTTATCACGGGGAAAGATTCTTCGCCGAGTCTTTGAGCTCAAGGATGAACTCCAACTTTACCTTTCAAATCACAACCTAACCTTGGCTGCAAAATTCTGCAACGAAAGATGGCTTAAAATTTTGTGTTACCTCAGTGATATTTTTGAAAAACTGAATGACTTGAATTCATCTCTACAAGGAAAACATAGTAATATTTTAACAATGGGTGATAAAATTTCAGCTTTTTACAAAAGCTCACTTTGTGGAAGCATAAATATGAAACAGGATCTTGCGAAATGTTTCAATGCCCCAGCGAATTCATCGAAGCCTCTAATGCTAAGCGAAGTCAGAACACACCTTGAAAATCTCTGCCAGAATCTCTCTGAGAGGTTCCGGGACTTACAAACAGGGGAGCTTCACTGGATTGGGAATCCTTTTGACACCCACCTACCAATTACTGATCAAGAAAAGTTGATTGAGTTAATTAAACGACTCCACATTAAAAATGGAATTCAAAGCGAAAAGCCTTACAAGTTTTTGGGTCACCATGGAGAGAGAATATCCTGATATTTCTGCTAAGGCTATTGACGTGCTCTTGCCTTTTCCTTCAACTTACCTGTGTGAAGCTACTTTCTCCAAATTAACTACTTTAAAATGCAAAAATTGTTCCTGTCTGGATGTGGAACCAGAGCTCAGAGTAGCAGTCTCTGGAATAGCACCAAGGATGGATGTCCTTTCTGCCGGGTCTCGCGCTCATCCATCTCATTAAAGCAGCAATACTACATTGCCCTCCTTTTTTGACGTTCTTTTGGTTGTTATTTTAATATGATTTTTTTTTTTTTAAAACACAAATTGTAATGTTTAACTGCTGTAAAAATGTTGAAATATGTAAGTATTTAGACCTATTTGTATTTATACTTTATACCGTTTAATAAAGTTTTCTTTCACGTGATTTTGATTATATCAGGCAGGAGGGCCCAATAAATTTCATGGATGAAAAGGGGGGCTCGGCATAAAAAGTTTGCTCACCCCTGCACCATAGGACTATTCATGTGACGTTACCTACCTGTGCCCTGCAGTGATCATCTGTATTTTTGCAAGTGAACATTGTTTGCTATTATTCTTTTTAAACTTTTTATCCTGATGAGTGTTTGTGCTTGTCGGTTTTTGACTTTCAAATGCAGAAAGTAACATGGCAACTTACATCTTATTTTGATACATTTTGCTATTGCCTTTCTTGAAGTCAAGAACAAATCATTTTTTTCCCTCATGAGATATCATTGGATAATGTTTCACTGGGGTTTTTGTGTGTCCTGAAGATCAATGTACGGCAAATACTGTAAATACAAATATAGGATAAATACTGTATCTGGCAGCTACTTTAAGGTTTTGGTACGTATAATAGTCAGGAATACCTAATGAAAAACTAAATTATTAGTAATAGTCAGCATGGATTCATGAAGGAATGTTTGTGCCAAACTAACCTTATTAATTTCTTTGAGGAGTTAAGTAGGAATTTAGAACAGGGTAATGTAGTTGATGTGGTCTACCGTATTTAGACTTTGCAAATTCTTTTAAGACGGTTCCACACAAGAGGTTCGTGTACAAATTAAACAAATTGGACTCAGTAAAAATATTTGCACCTGGATTGAAAATGGGTTGATGGATGGTCAACAGAGAGTTGTCGTAAATGGAACGTTTTTAGGTTGGACTACAATTGAGTGGAATACCTCAAGGATCGGTACTGGGACCCTTGCTTTTTAACTTGTATATTAATGACCTTGAGGTTGGCATAGAGAACAAAGTCTCCATCTTTGCTGATCACACTAAATGGTGTAAAATAGTAGAATTAGAGCAGGATGTAATTTCTGATAGACTGAGTCTTGGATAGACTGAAAACTTGGGCAGATAAATGGCAGGTGAGATTTAATACAGATAAATATAAGGTTATGCATTTGGGAAACAAGAATAATCAGGCAATTTTCAAGTTAAATGGTGATAAATTAGGAGAATCCTTGATGGAGAAGGATCCTTGATGGATAAGTGCTTATAGACAGCAGGCATAGCAATAGTGCTAAAAGTCATGCAGTAGCTGCAAAGGCAAACCAGATCTTATCTTGCATTAAACGGGGAATGGATGGAAGGGAAGTATACGTAATTATGACCTCTATAAAGAATTAGTAAGAACACACCTTAAATGCAGAGTACTGTTTTGTGCAGCACTCTAAAAAAAAGTCATTATGGAACTAGAAAGAGTACAGAGAAGAGGCACCAAATTAATAAAGGGGATGGATAAACTGATTTATGAGTAGAGGCTAGCTAAGTTCAATTAGTTTACATTAGCAAAAAAGGCGTCTAAGACGGGATATGATAACAATATACAAATATACTTGGGGACGATACAAGGACGATACAAGGAGCTTTCAAAATAACTTTTCATCCTAAGGGCAGTACAAACGACACAGGGTTATCCGTTAAGATTGGAGGAAAGGAGATTTCATCAGCAACAAAGGAAAGGGTTCTGTACAATAAGGGCAGTGAAAATGTGGAATTCATTTCCCATGGAAACAGTGATGGCAGATACAATAGATATCTGAAAAAATGTTGGACATATTTTTAGAATGGAAAGTTAAACAGGGATATACAGTACCAAATAGGTAAACACGTGAAGGGTATTGATGCAGGGAGTAATCTAATTGCCAATTTTGGAGTATCATTAGATGATATTTAGATGATATTTCACTGGTTTGCTTGTTTGCCATGCTCTGGATCAAAATACTGTAAATACAAATATAGGATAATTTCTGTCATCTAAATTTAGCATAGGTTTAACTCGATGGACGTTTGTTTTTTTCAGCCTTACCTACAATGTAACTATGATTATGTTTTGTTCAAATTAACCTGTATATTTATTATTCACGCTATAAAAACAATTGTTCATTAGTAGATTAAACTCTTTCTTAAAATTAAACAAAGATATGTTGCAATTAAAATAATATTAATTACTGAGTAAGGAAATTAATTTGCCATCATCATGAAATCACAGGCAAATAAAGATGTGTCATCTATTAGAATAAAGACAGTCTAGGGGAATGCTCACATAGCTTAACGCTCTTTCGATTAAAACAACATAAATCTTGAAGTTGTCCAGCTTAAATTAAATATTTTAAAATAAATGGAAAGGGGGTTGTTCCATAAATCCTAAAGCCTTCAAAAATAAAAAATGAGCAAAAACAACTAAACTTTTAGAGGCAGATTGCTAGCAAGCACATAATTGAAATACAGAAACAAAAGCATTAGATGGAAATCATTAAAACATAATTACCTAAAGAAAGTAGTCTGTTTAAGACATTGTCAGTGATGTGAATGAAGACTTTAATTCCAAATGAAATACCAATAGTCAAAATTAAATGTCAACACAATTACCCTATAATGACTGATGTTGTAATACCAATGTCAGTATGACTGAAAAATCAATGTAGAACTGTCTTTCTTTTAATTTATCTATATCAGTGTAAAACTTCAAACTTTCAAGTGTTTTCCAAAGAAACATTTATGGTAATTTCTATTTGGGAAAAACAATTCCTGCAACATATAACAATTGACTGCTACTTCTATAATTAATGTTAAGCTATTAATTAATAAACGTAGGCACTGGTGTAACCAAGTGAATAAGGGAAATAACACATCATAGAAACTATGGGCTTTAAAGTGTGATAAAACTAATTCTGCATTACCATATGGAAAGCCCCATTGACAGAAACTACAGTAAAGAAAACAAAATGACCATCAATTTGACCAGAAACAGTGGGGTCCATGGAGCTGAAATCTTTAGGGTTAAAATCAGTGGAACTTAGCTGTCTAATTTTAAGATATTTTATAAACGTTAAATATAACCATGTACATCCTAATTTATCTTTAAAGGGGCCATCCCTTGTAGGGCCAAAGTGAAATAACGAGGGTGATATGGTGAATACGTTATATGTATGTGATTGATATCTTTTTTTAAGACAAATATTTAAAATCAGCAGTTTATGGTGCTTGGAAAAACAATTACAGCTCAACCCCCTTATAACGTTGTGCTTGGGGTCCAAAGAATCACATTGCGTCGTTATAAGTGGATCACGTTAGAAATAATGGACAATTGTATGCATTGTAAAATAAAATATTTAAGATACCAATAATCGTGTTGTAAAGTATTCATAAATACGAAAATTGGGAGCCACACTTGCATCGCGTTATAAGCGGATTCGTGTTATAACTGGGTTGAGCTGTATGAGGTATTTGTCGAGTAAACACCAAATGGTCACGGGTCATGCTTGCACTGGTGTGAATAGTACATTTCAATGCTATCAGGAGATAACGAGGTTCAGAGGAACTAGTCAAAGGGACTTGTTCCAGAAACGCGTCAGAGTAGCCCTGTACCCCTCACTTGTTACCCAATAAACTTTTTTAACCGTTTTTGCTGGTCTGTGGCCCCCATCTCTTACATTGCTGTGCTAGTTTTTTGGACCCAATGGGACATCAACCTTACCTATCAGGAGATAAATTGGAACTTTCTGTTGGTGATCCCTCTGCCATATTTCATGTTTTTGCCAGAGAATACAAAAAAATGTAAGTACATTTTACTGGTAACTGGAGGGTACCCGGTGCTGAGAGCATCATTGGTCATTTTTATTTCCCATTACTAGTGTATTTATTTTCGAGTTTGAAGCACAAAATCATGTACATCGGGAAAGTGAGAATACAGGGATCCTACTACAATAGTGTAAGCCACCAAAGAAGATGCAGAGGTATGGTACATACTCGCTTCCCCTAGAGGAAGAGGACCAGAGAAGGCCCAATAGTCAGGCTCCTGGCTGTGTGACCTCCCCCTCTCAAGTACGTAGAGGAACTCCCGAATTTGGGGTGGCACTGCCCTTAAGTACAGCAAGGAGGAGGGCACTAGGTCTGTCTCATGATTAGTCATGCCCAGGCCGGATGTCACTGCCTCCCGCTGTCACTCAAATGCAGCTCCTCAAAGGGGAAAACCCCATGGTAACTACTGGCAAGGCCTGCTTGTACCAGGACTTACTGACAGGAGGAAAAGCAGATTAGTAGCCATAGATGGCATGGCTACATCAGTAAAAACTAAAATACCTCAGCATTCTGTATATAAACTTAAAGCAGTACACCTGGCTACACCTTATGTTTTTATTGTATTTTACACTTTTTTTAAGTTTGAAGCAGGGGGTCACTGTAGCTGAACCATGTTTATTTCAGATCTGGGTACCCCCTAGTAGTGCTGGTATCTCTGTAAAAATTAAAGCTCTCGCATCACGTGGGTCACAAGGGATGACGTTACCGCTTCTATGGGCACGCAGGACACAGGACATTTTAAACGCCATATTGATCGCCCAGGCGGGGCTCCTTTGGCAGCATCTACGGAGGTAAGTATCTCAGGAAGCAGGGGGTCCCCGATGCTGAAATCAATGTGGTTCAGCTCCAGGGACCCACTGCTCCAAACTTATTTTATTAAAAACACACACAAAAAAGTGTCACTAGGATTGATGCTTTAAAAAAGGGGACATGTGCATTCAAAGTATCGACAGGGTAAAGGAGGGAAGTTTTTGTTGCAGAGAAAGAGGAATGCTAACCTAAATGCTACTTTACATTTTTATTCTCTGATGCTGAAATTATAGTGTATCAATTGATATGAATATTAGCCAGGGATAAAGTGCAGTTTGGGGCTTTACAGCCTGTAGATGTAAACAAGTTTAGACCAATGCTAGAGGTGTAAAAAAATAAAAGTGCAGAATATTTCAGGATTCCCTCCTCACCAGCTTCTCTCCCACATGTCCCCCTCCTCATCTATTTTTCTTCCAGATACTCCCCTCCTCACCAGATTCTCCCTCACATGCGGCCCTCCTCAACTGCTTCTCTCCACATGCTCCCCTCTCACCAGTTTCTCATCATATGCTCCCCTCAATAGCTTTTCCCCACATGCTCCCTTCCCTAACAGCTTCTCCATAATTTACTCTCTTTACCAGCTTTTCCCATCATTACCAGTTTCTCCCCACATTCTCCTCGTCTTACCAGCTTCTACCTCACATGCTCCCTCCTCATCTACTTCTCCCTAACATGCTTGCTTTCCCCCTTGCTTTCCTCCTACATACTGTTCTCACCTGCTTCTCCCCTATAGTCCCCCTCTTTTCTCTTATATTCCTCTTTCACTTCTGCTCTGCTTTATTGTACACACTGCAGATGGTCAGCATACAGTACACAGCTCACACAGTGGTTACAGCAGTTCTTGGGGCTTCACCCTCAGAATGTACCCTGGACCCTCACTTTGGGTACAGGGCCCCCACAGCAGTCCTTGCTCATCCCTGACTCCCTATTAGAGCCAGGGGTATGGTCTCACTCCTAACTCCCCAAGGGGAGAAGACAGTAAGTGCACAGCCAATCTGTACTTCTGGGTGGGAACCTGTCTTTCTCAAGGGTAGAGACAACTGACTAACTTTGGTAGTGCAGCCCCTTAAGTACAAGAAAAGCAGGAACCAGGTCCGAGTCCATGATTGGACACATAGGCCTAATTGCACCGCCTCCCCTGTGACTCACTGAAGCTGCTGGGGGTGGGGAAGCCCCATGATTAATCCTGTCCAGCCTGCTCTTACTAGGGCTTACTGCCAGGAGGAAGGAAGACTGTTAGCCTGAAACCGGTCTTGGCTACATTCTCACTCTGGTGGAATCCAAAGGTCCCCACTTGGAGCCAAATTTACGGGTCCATCCTGCAGATGAGTAACCTGGAACAATAGTACAATAATGACATTAACCACCAATAACAATTTTATACAGTTAATAATACCATCATATGCACACACAGGTTTTTACCCACCCACCTTGGAATGGTGATAACAACACTAACATGGATTACTCCAACATGAAGAATTTATTTTTAATTGTAATGCCTGGGGCAGGTTTCTTTACTATTCCACCCTCATGATCTGCCACTGGTACAAAGTATACCCTCTTAGGGTGGCCTGCGCACAGCATGATCCACTGGGTTTAAAGCGAGAGTTTAATCCTATTCCGGGTAGCATACTGAACACCCACAGACAGACAATACTTTAGACAGGGATGCTAGTGGTCTGAGAGGATCATGTCCGTACACTTCTTTAAGGCACTTCCTGGAGCAGTAATTCCCCTCTTCTACATTATACAAATTCTCATCTGATACTTCAGGATCCCAATTATCTATGGAACTATTAGTATCCCAATTTTCCTCTTCATCAGCGGAACCCATTTCAAACTCAATTTCCCCCTCCCATGGTTGGTGAAAATAGAGTAAGGCCTTTTAGCGATTTCTGACAACTCTCGCAGACACCGGGCCACATAGGGTTTTACCCGAGCAACAGATACAAGATGAACAACATTATCAGAAATCCCAGAGTCCTGAACCAAACCCACCCAGTCCCGGCAATCAGTTATCAGTTAATGGCTTGGGGACTTTCTGTTCACCCAGTGACCAATGGTGACTATGTCAGGGACTCAAACTAGATGGGACAGGGACAGGGGCAATGGTGACAGGATGTGGGGCCTTGGAAACAACAGTGTCCAGGACAAAGTCATTAGCTTTGGTTAGTATCACGATGGACTGACCATATCAGCAATTTTTATATTTAGGGGATCTCGATTGAGCACACAAGTTGAGCACAATAAACTGACATTTATTTCCTTAATAGACAGACACGCGACAACCTTAGAATACACTTGACAAACACTTACTTAGGGAGAGAACGGGATCAAATGTCCAGAGACGAAACAAAGCACCAGAATAATGTCTTTTAAAATGCAGTCCTTTTGCAAGGGGCGCAAGTTGCCAGCGAAATATGTCCGTAGATGATGCAAAGTTCGTTCTGGTTCGTTGGGGTTCATTTGACAACCCCCAGCACTAACGAATTCCCGAAGCAGAGTTATGTCCTTGGTTCCGATGTAATTAACTCGTAGCGTTCCGGGGTCGTTGCTGCTGATCTTATCCGCATTAGAAGCGAGGTGGTAATTCAATCACATCGTAAAAGAAAGACAATGGGGATAGCTCGGAGGGCATGTATATAGGGTCTGATATCCTATCTACAACATACCCGTCCAATCCCCTTCGTGGGAACTCCAACCCACCAATCTCCAAATTTTCCACAGTTTGCAGTGTGGACATTACAGGTATTTCCGGTTGGTACAGTGCCTGTGCCAACTGACACTTTGGCTGCTTACCATATTGATAATCCCCTTTTTCCTGGCATCTCCTAGGCTAGGAGTTGGACTCAAGGTGTGAACTAGCCCAGATGACTAACAGAATCTCCCATTCAGCGAGCATCCCGGCTAAATCACACTTTGTGGCTCTGGGGCTTTAATCTGCAACACTTCTCTAGACCCATAGGCACTGCCACAACATGGGGTCTCTGAAGTTTGCAGAAGAAAGTGCCCCCAGCTCATGTGTGTAAAACATTTGGTCAATGGATGCATTACAAAGGCAAGTAGAAAAAAATCCTGTACATTTAAAACTGCAGCCAGAAAGGCACTTTATTAAAAATATATGTTCCACTTATCCCAAAGTTATATTTTTAATATGTGGGTGCTTGGGGTGTTACTCTGAGGCTGCCTACCAAAAATCAGGGTGCTAGCCCATTCCGTTCCGAGTTAGGGGCTTCTCTTTGAACTGGCAATGCTGGGCTATGGGCTTCCCACGTCAACTCACTTGCGGTGAGCCGATTTCCCACGGCAATTGCCTGCCGCCTTTCAAATTACCCTCCTAACCGGGACTAGATACATTGTAACCGGTACCCACTTGAGACGGAAACCGCAACCCTTTGATTCAATTGACCTCGTGGTTGCGAGTTCAAGCCTCAGTAATGGATACCTGTGTTACTCAATGGAACAAAGAGACCGCGCCACGCTTCTCCAATTAACTTGCTGCTCGGCTCTTGCAGCGCCATCTTGTGCCTAAAAACTAGTAAGCAGGTATATAATGAAATACAGTACTGCAGGCACAGGCAATCCCGCAAAACAGGGACAATAAGGTACAGAGTGAAAAATGATACAGGTGTAGTGCATATAACATTAACCCCATTCATCCCCAATGTGAAGTAGGGTTAACCAGCCGAGCATACTGCCTTTATTAATGCGCTGATTAACCTTATTTTCGCTACAGTTAGGCCACGGCCTACCGCAGGAGATGTTGGCTTCTGGGACGCGACCTTGACAGGCCAGCGTTTCTCTTGGCCCACAACCTTGTGAATGTAGTGGTCCATTTCTCGTCTGGAAGGGCGCTACTCACCAGAGCGGTCATAGCACAGTCCTGGTCCGCTCCGGAAGTGACGTCATTGTGCTGAGACATCGCGGTAACCTGGTACAGGTCCAAGTCCCGCACCGGAAGTTCATCATCGGTCAGGGGTTGCGCCGGAAGTACAATGGCGTTCCTCCTCCCAGAAGTAAACACCGGGCTGGTCCTTTTAGCTGGATTCCTCTGTTGCAGCCTGTAGAGAGTAAGGGGGTGGTTCCTTACAGCTCCGCTGGCTCACGATGGTCGTCGGGACATCAAGAAAATCTGCAGGTTCATTCTCTATGGCACTATGAGCCGCCATGGCCGTGGGGCTTCTCAGTGGTTCTGGCTGCACCAGCGCTTGCCGTGTGGTGGTTTCCGGACTCGGCCGCTCTACTGGGCAGATAGATTACATTTTCTTCATAGGATCGCTGGGGTGGTCCGCCTGTTGGCGCATCACCACTGATTGATGCTACTGTCGTTGGTAGAAGAGGATGGGGGTAGGGACACCTCTGCAGGGGAACGGGTTGGGGCACCTCGCATTTACGGGTGGCTATCGGCAGAAAGCGATCCCGCTTCTGCGCCACTAGTGGAAGCGCTCCCAACTCTCCCTGGGTAGTCACCGTACCTGGTGGTTCTGACATCTGGGGTTCCTGCTCTGGAAACGAGTCTGGAACCGGGGTGCACGGACCCCCTGGAACGTCTGTTAGGGCGCACGGTCCCTTCATGTGGGAAGAGTCGACGTGGCCCATTTCGCATGGTATAACCGCTGGGCCGTCACACCGGTCCGTGGTAGTTGGTGATGGCTTTACAGGCCGCATATTGTAAGCTCTGCACTATGGGCAAATAACTTCCCAGACAAGGTCTTTGCCTGGGAAGTCACACCTTATGCAAAGGTACTCCAGGCATCAGACCCTGCTACTTTCACTGCCAGGAGATTTCCTGACAGACTGTAATTGGGAAAGTCACAGTTTTCCATCTTGGGCGTGGATAAGGTGCATGGAGGGAGCAGGATAAGTAAGAGGAGCCCTCACTCATGGCAAGCTCCAGGGAACTGAGGGTGCGGCAGCTCGCATCCGGCTCCTCCCTCAGTGTGGATAGGATT
The DNA here is from genome assembly GCF_040206685.1 of Ascaphus truei. Classification (NCBI taxonomy): domain Eukaryota; kingdom Metazoa; phylum Chordata; class Amphibia; order Anura; family Ascaphidae; genus Ascaphus; species Ascaphus truei. The sequence continues at coordinate 348,064,256 of NC_134486.1, forward strand.
AGCTGATTGAAGCTCACTGTGCCCCATTCCTCTGGTGAAATTTAGAGGAGGGGCTCATGACAGCAAGGTGTGGCTTCGGCACTGCTCTGAGCCACTCAGAGTAGAAAGACATGGCTCCTGCTTTCGCGCCAAGCCACGCACATGTTTTGAAATTGAGAGCATGCAACTTTCTGCAAACTCTCCACGTGGTCTTTGGGTGTGGCGGGAACCGTCATTTTGGATTACTCTTTCCATGCAAAGCACTCCCAGGCCAGAAGCCGTAATTTTGCGCACAATGAAAGGAATTAACAATGTGCGGGCCCCTCGTTTTCATAGAGGGATTGCTGTCCTATGATGTCTCGTACTCCGTGTTGGGGCAACATCTGGAACCTTGTCAGGGGTCAAAGTGCAGACGGGTGTCAACTCACGGTCAGTCCCATTTATGAGTCTAATCTGCTTCGTGATCACTGTCTCCAGGTTCGTGGTGGCCTTCATTGCGTCTGCATCCCCATAATAAATTGCAATGTCCTCATTGTCTTCTCCCCCTGGTGAAACCAGGAGTCGTAGGCAGCACAGAAAGGGCGCAGTTATGGCTTTCACGCCACGCCACAACAAACTTGCAAAAGTAAATTCTGTATTTTGCAAATCCTCAACGTGGTCCACATGATATCAGTGGGAATCCATTTTCTGTAGTTCTCTGTAGTATATGGTAGTGTCTGACCAGTGGAACATCAACATACACCAGGCTAGGCAAAACTCTTTCTGTGGTACACTGCACATGATTACAGTCCAGTTTGAGTACCCTTTGGCTCCCTGTGCATCTACGGCTAGTAGCACTGCGGTGGCTCCTCCAGCAGAAGTTCCGGCACCTGAGTACATCGAGGCACCCCTCCTAAGACCCCACCTAACAGTACCCAGCAGTGCATCATCTTGGCTGCCAGCATCGCAGATCATTCCTTCAGTGGCTCCTGGAGCTTCCAGGTACACCCACTTCTAGGCATCTCGACTACCCACCTCAGGGTGACATAGAACAGCAACAGCCCTCTGCTTCAGCACAGTTTTCCCATTTGATCAGCATAGGTTATAGCTCCCTGGCAGGGATGTTGAGCCCTGGTTATGGTATGCTGGTGTCCCTGGATACTACACCTAGCCTTCCTCCATCTCTGGCACTTTCTCTGGAAGCATACCTCTTAACTTCAAGTTTTGCTTCACTGAAAGCCTGTCCTAATGATCTCAGCAGCGCCTCCAAATGTAACACATGGTCCCCCCCCCACTCCCGGGAGATTTCAGTGCTACATGTGTGGTGCATACATGCTGGCTCAAAGTAGATCTGAGCTTCCCGCTGTGTTATAGGGGAGAACAGAACAGGCTTCTGAGGTAGTAACTGATTTGTACTCTCGGTGACAGTGCCTCCATCTCTTGCAGGACCCAGGGATGTGGAGACAATCCCTGCAGGAGACCTTACTTCCTCTCCCCCTGATAGATTGTAGTCTCAGGCAGGAAGGTATATTGGATCAGGATCACACTTTATTGAACACACTGCAGATGGTCAGCATACACAGCTCAAACACTGGTTACAGTAGTTCTTGGGGCTTGAGTATGTACCCTGGACCTGCACTGCGGGTACAGGGCCCACAGAGCAGTCCTTGCTCCCAGGGGTATGGTCTCCAAGGGGAGAAGGCAGTAAGTGCACAGCCAATCCGCACTTCTGGGTGAGAACCTGTCTCTCTCAAGGGTAGAGACAACTGACTAACTTTGGTAGTGCAGCCCCTTAAATACAAGAAAAGCAGGAACCAGGTCTGAGTCCCTGATTGGACACATAGGGCTAGTCGAATAGCCTCCCCTGTGACTCACTGAAGCTGCTGGTGGTGGGGAAAACCCATGATTAATCCTGGCATGCCTGCTCTTACCAGGGCTTACTGCTAGGTGGAGGACAGACTGGTAGCCAGAAACCAGCCCTGGCTATACACTCTTCCCCTGTTTTTACTCTAATACAACCTTTGCTCTCTGTTCTAACTCATATACTCCCTATTAAGTCTTAAACCCCCCTGTAACAGGGGAGTTATCCCTGTTCCGGTAATGTGCCTCTAATCCAGCAGTGTGGTGGTTAACTGCTGGTAGTCAATTAACAAGCATCACCTGCCTGATTAGATTGATTAGAAAAGCTTGTCTTTTGAGACAGGAAGAGAGACTCCTTAGCTCACACCTGAGCTGAACTTGGAGACAGAGCAGGGATTGTCCGTGACTCTCACAACTTGTCTTGAGCCCTGCCAGAAGAAACAGCAGAGCTGCTTTCAAGACACAGGGGAAACTTCTAAACCTGAATGCTGACAAAACCTGAGGAAAGGTAGCAACACAGGAACAGAGAAGATTTTCCCTCCAAACCACAAGGAACAGATAAGACTTTCATTTATGAGACTTTATATATCTGCTTATTTCCATGCTATATGTTTGGGGCTGAGAGACATGGTTATTTAAAGGGAGTGTGGACTGCATACAGTAGTATTTCACTAGAAATACTCCGAAGTGAATGGAAGCTTTGTTTACCCCTTGTTTGGATGGTTTCCTGATGTTAAGGAAACAGGCGCAATAAAAAGCCTTATTTAATTTCACTATAACCAGACTCCCTTGCATACCTCTGTGAGCGTCCGCCTACATATGGTGTCAGAAGTGGGATGAGAGGGGGTTCTTGAAGTTAAGGAACCCGGAGTTTGGCTGTCAATTTTTTTTATGTTTTTTGCCTACAAACAGTCTGAGCAACAAAGATATCATGCAGCAGAGACAGAGTTAAAGGGACACACCCAGGCAGGAAACTTACACTGCAGTGAAATTTACAAAACCACAGATGGACTCTTTTCCCCAATCCCAAGAGGAGAGAGAGAGAGACTGCTGAAGCAGGTAGACCTTATTTGCCTATCACAATAAAGTGTAATATGGTCATTGAAATAGGGGGTTTGCCTTCCAGCCATAGTCAGGGTTCAAGAAGTGAGTTAGCCCTTAAAGGGATAGGCGTTTGTTGTTTTCAAATGTTTAGCTGAAGCAGTGAATATCAATGGTGACCCATGAGCGGTACTGATTCTGCAAGTAAAGGCTGCCACACCGCATAGGACTACCAGTTGTGAATGGAGTATATGCAGAAAAATATGAAAATTGATGCAGGAATGTGCTGAAGCAGGGGAATTTTCAGTAAACAAGTGCTGAGGGTAAAATTGCCTACTATAAAAAAGGAATTGCTGAACTGTGTAAAAGGTATCCCAAAGTGTGAAGAGTGAATGTCATAATACCCAAAGTTGAGACTGAACTCAAGCAGAAAATCACATTATTTGGTTGAAGCAGAGAGATTGCACCTAGCAAGTAAATGGTGTAAAGCAAAGAGAAGTTTTTACCTAGCAACTACACATCCAGCATACCTAATGAGAGATTAACCCTAGCAAGTAAATGGTGTAAAGCAAATAGACATTTTTACCTAGCAACTGCACATCCTGTATACCTGATGAGAGAAAATGCGTGCACAGTACTGCTGATATTGTAAAACTTATCCAAGAAAGAAAAAGTCTACAGAGATGCCTGTGAGAGCTACGACCTCTACAAGCAAAATATGCACACCTGTAGGACTACCACAATGGGGGTTCTAGCAAATACAGTGGCAACAGCTGCAATAGCGCCTCCTGAGGTCAGGAAGAAAATTACACCTGATAGCCTAAAAATGGAGGACAGATGCAGCGTTCCTGTAATAAACCCTACCCCACGGAAGAGTGGCCCTTCCAGTCCAATAAAGAGGAAGACATCTCTTACGGGGAACCCGAACCGAGTCACATCCACAAAACACCCCAAGAATGGTGGGGTTGCCTGAACTCGGCATGAACAGAAAAGACCGCCCTCTATGATGACGAATATGGTAAGAGAAAGATCGGGAGCAGCAGATCACCCAATATTTCTGTCAGCTAAAGCAGCTGCAAGAAAAGCCTGGCGTATATATAATGAAGCTGCTAAAGTATCAAATAAAGAAGAAGACCCCAGTATTCCGGATGGGACTGAGTCATCCAAAACAAAAAAGCGGAAAAAGAAAAAGAAAAGCAGTTCTTCACTTACCGTGGAAGGAACAGACACGTCCGCAGATCCTGTGGACGAAAAGGGGGACCGAGTTGCCCTGCAGCCTAGAGAAAATGGAGAATTCGTCCTGCGGTTAACTGAATATCCAGAGGGCCCAAGGCATAAGTCGTGTACCCCAAAGAAGTGTCTGTCCGGTGCCAACAGTGAGGAACCCTCAACCAACCATCCCAGGGAAGTGGAGCCAGAACCAGTGAGTGACGATCCCTTGACCAGCCCTGAAGATGCCCTGAAAAATGCCAGGCATGCCTGTGACATGCTCCGTGAACAATTGAAACAAAAGGAAGATGGTTACACAGAGCTACAGAAAAATAACGTGAGGCTACAAAAAGATGTGCTCACAATTTACTCTTTAGCAAGGACCGAATTGGACGATCTCAAGACTGAGCTAGATACTGCAAATGCTACTATTTCCGCCATGGATGAAAAGCAGAGCCAATCTGATAAAATGGTGGCTTCGCTAAAGCGGAAGTATGAAGAGGCACTGAAGCAGATGACAGTCTTCCAGCAAGAGGTTCACACTCTTCGCATAGAGCTGAATGCCTCACAACAGGAGGTCAACAGTGTCCGGATAGAGGTGGACGTATCTCAGAAAGAGGTTCAGACACTCCGCAGAGCACTGGATGCCTCACATCATGAGACCAACAGCTTCCGCACAGACCTGGAAGTTTCCAGAAAGGAACTATACAGTCTCACTGAGGAGCTGGACATTTCTAAAAAAACGATTGTCAATCTTAATACAGATCTCCAAGTCTCCCAGAAGGAGCTTCAGACCCTCAACCTAGAGAAGGAAGTCTCACGCCAGGAGACTGTCATTCTCAAAGCAGATGTGCATAAATGGAAGGAGGACTGCAAAGAGGCCCTGAATAGTACAGAGACTGAAAAAGGAGAAAATTTAAGATTACAAAGAAAAAACTTAAAACTCAAAGAAAATTTTTTTAATTTGACAAACGACGTCAAGGAAAAAATGAAAAGCTGCACGAGCTTAAAGAAATAAATAGACTTTTGGAAGGTGAGAAGTTTGAAGCAGAGCACCGACTGCAGAACCAACTGCAAGGTCTGTGTACGCACCTCGAGAAGGCCGAGGAGAAGCAGCGAAGTCTGCAGGAAGACAATCTGCAGGCTGTTAAAGAAATTCAAGTGCTGCAGGAACGTCTGATTACCCAGTATGTCCCCGCAAAGCAGCATGAGAAACTGAAGGCTACCCTGAGCGTCACCAAAGCAACGCTAAAGGCCAAGCTTAAAACCCAGGTGACACGGCACAAAAGGGAGCACAAGAAGGTCCAGAAACTGAAACAAGTAACTGTGGCCCAAGCAAAGAAGTTCATAGTGCTTCACAATGCAATAAAAATGTGGAAGCAAGCTCAGAGAAAGCAAAGCATGCAGATAAATTCCCTGAGAAGAGACTTGCAAGACGCACTCAAAATACAGGGATCTCTCGCGGATGAGATGAAAGTTCTACAAGGACAAGTATTGACCCTGACTAAGCGTCAGTATCCCACTGCCACAAAAACCCATGAAGACAAGGGTACAGTGAGAGCTGGGAATACCGCTCGTCTGAAAGACAAGGTTGCAAAATGAGAACCACCTAAACAAGCACTAGCAAAACCTTCAGCCACCCAACAGGCAATAAAAGAAGGTACACGTGCTGAATCAAAACCAGAAGAATCCTTAGCTGATGAAGCTGAAAAGATGGTACATTCTCTGGAGGTGGGTGTGGAGTTGCAACTTAAACCCAAAGAGGCTGAACTAGCAACCCCATTGAGTGGGAAAAGGGCAGAGAGACAGCTTCAAGAGCGGAAAACTCAAAGGGCTGTTTTTAAACGCTCTGCAACTGCTGCCATACAGTATGCCTACAAAAAGACGAGCACCCGACGCGGGGGAAATCTCATGACCGCACACGTAGCAAAAAGACTATACTTAGAAAAAGTCCTCCTCGAGCGACTGAGGAGTGCTGATCTCAAGCACCTTCGGGAGGAGACACGAATAAACTGGAGAAAGGGCTCCAATCCCAGCAGGACTGAGGGTTCTCTTCCTCCATCCACTCTCATTCAAGTCACAGAGATATCTAGATTGAGAGTGGAAGGATGGGCTTTGGCCGTGGCAAGCCCAAGCTTCCCACAAACAGGGGAGGTATGTAACAGGGGAGTTATCCCTGTTCAGATAATGTGCTTCTAATCCAGCAGTGTGGTGGTTAACTGCTGGTAGTCAATTAACAAACACCACCTGCCTGATTAGATTGCTTAGAAAAGCTTGTCTTTTGAGACAGGAAGAGAGACTCCTTAGCTCACACCTGTGCTGAACTTGGAGACAGAGCAGGGATTGTCCTTGACTCTCACAACTTGTCTTGAGCTCTGCCAGAAGAAACAGCAGAGCTGCTTTCAAGACACGGGAAACTTCTAAACCTGAATGCTGACAAAACCTGAGGAAGGTAGCAATGCAGGAACAGAGAAGATTTTCCCTCCAAACCACAAGGAACAGATAAGACTTTCATTTATGAGACTTTATATATCTGCTTATTTTCATGCTATATGTTTGGGGCTGGGAGACATGCTTATCTAAAGGGAGTGTGGACTGCATACAGTAGTATTTCACTAGAAATACTCCCAAGTGAATGGAAGCTTTGCTTACCCCTTGTTTGGATGGTTTCCTGATGTTAAGGAAACAGGCACAATAAAAAGCCTTATTTAATTTCACTATAACCAGACTCCCTTGCATACCTCTGTGAGCATCCGCCTACACCCCCCTTTTTAATCTCATACTCCCCCCATTTTCACGCTCAAAAACCCAGTTTTTATACCCCCTTGTTACTCTCTTACACCTCCGCTCCATTTGAACTTACACCCTTCCTTATTCTCTTATACCCTCTTTCCATTCTCTTTTACTCTCTCCCCCTCCCTCCTCTTACACATTTTCCTCTTTTACTCTCTCATCCCCTCCCTACTGCCTTTTTTACTCCCTCACCTCCTTCCCTTCCTTCCTCACTCACCCCACCTTTCCTCTTCTTTTTCTTCATACTACCTCCCCTCTCTGTTTTTACTCTCATACACCCCCTTTTCACTCTCATAAACCCACTTTTACTCTCATACACCCCAATAATTTGTAATCTCTTACATCCTTCTTTACTCTCTCACACCCTCCTTCCCTCCTCTTTTACTCTCACTCCTCCCTACCCCCTTTTTTACCTTTTCACCTCCCTTTCTTACACTCACCCCTCCTTTTTTACTCTCATACAACCTTAATGAACAATATTTATTATCAACATAAAAATCGAAACGCCTTGCATTCCACCCTCTCTTCTCTCCCTCTTCCCTTTTTACCTTCCCCTCTCTTTCTCCTTCTCTTGTCCTTCCTCCCTCTTCCTCCTCTACCGCTGTCTTCTTTCTCTTTCCCCCTCTCCCATATCTCCTTCTCGCATCTCTTGCGCCTCTCGCTCCTCTCTACTCTCGCTCCTCTCTACTCTCGCTCCTCTCTACTCTCGCTCCTCTCTACTCTCGCTCCTCTCTCTCCACTCTCTACTACCTCCCCTCTCTACTCTCTCCTCCCTCTCCTCTCTCTCCTCCCTCTCCTCTTTCTCCTCTCTCTCCTCTCATCTCACTCTCCTCTCGCATCTCTCTCCTCTCGCATCTCTCTCCTCTCGCATCTCTCTCCTCTCACTCTCTCTCTCATCTCTCTCTCTCTCTCATCTCTCTCATCTCTCTCTCTCTCATCTCTCTCTTTCATCTCTCTCATCTCTCTCTCTCATCTCTCTCTCTCTCCTCTCTCTCTCTCTCATCTCTCTCTCTCATCTCTCTCTCTCTCTCATCTCTCTCTCTCTCATCTCTCTCTCTCATATCTCTCTCTCATCTCTCTCTCTCATCTCTCTCTCTCATCTCTCTCTCTCTCTTTTTTTTTTCTTCCCTGGTAGCCTTGTGCTTTGTTTCTCCTATTATCTCACATGTCTGCATGGTGTATAGGCAATAACTTGTGCTTGTTAGTGCTCTTGTTGGCATATGAGTGATCTTGCCCTAAATTGAAGCTCAAGGAGTGCCTCATTTGTTGTTCCAATGAGATTCTCTAGCATTACAAATTCCTATTTATCTGTGAATTAAGCATAAACCAGGTAACTATTGAATGCATTTCCATGTGTTATCAAATGCAGAAAAAGCATTCAGAGCGCACCAAAGGTTGGTAAAATGTAATAAGCAGAACAAATATGAATAAGTAAAAACTTACATATCATTTAGCTGATGTTCAGCAAATAAAATTGAACAAAAACGTTGTAACTGTGGTGCTAACAATTGTAACCAATTCCATATGCGATAGATAAGAACATCATAATTCCATAATTGATAGTCCAAATAACGATGGAGTGCCCCCAATGTAATAGAACAAAACTGGAAGGGATTAGTGACTAGTGGAGTCGGCCTGACTTCCACAACTATAATAAGTACCCAACCAGCTATGATATATATAAAGGACAATGTCCATGGTAAACAGGAAATAATAAGGCACGGCCGCTGTTTACCTGTGTTACCGAAGGGGCTCTCTGGTCATCATTGGCGTGCAATCCATCCATAGTAGATTCAGGAAGATAGTAGGTGTGGATAGAGCACAGCCGAGGGAATCCTTCTTCCGGTATCCAGAGAAGGGAAAAAGGCCAGGCCACTCCAAAACTGACAAAAGGGGTCATTTATTGCAGGCTAAACATACAGTGAAAAGGGACTAGATGAACGCACCTATGCGTTTCGTACACAGAGTACTTTATCAAGGTGTGAAGAGCGGGGGAGCGCGCTGCAGCAGATAAGGAGGGAACACGCCGATTCCTTACATGGATATAGGAGTTCCATGCAGGGGAAAGAGGCTCAGCTATGGCATCTTCACGCCAAGCCTAGATATTTTGCAGAACAAAGCTTGCATGTTTCACCCTTACCCCACAGTTCTCCGCATTTGGTGGCAACCACTTTTAGTTAGCAGTCTTGGGGGTAGCAAATGCTGCAGCTCCTTTTCTGGGGGTTCCGGTCCCAGACTTCAGATCCCCACCTAGGATACTACACATGTCCCGCAAAACAGTAGTTGTGGACACGCTGATGTTGTTCTCTTTGGGGGCTCTGTGGTCCCGGACCAGAGATTCCACACCGAGCCAACACCCCATGTCCTCAGCTGATACAGTGGTTTTAAGGCACCTCTCAACCCTGTAACCGCACATTCGAGTATTAGGGTGCACACGATAACCAACTTCGGGGAGCTCTCACGGAGAGACATCCCGGACTATTACCACGTGCACCCGGCTGATACCATGTTTTTCATGCACATCTCAGCCTTACAACAATAGGTAGGACATGGCTCTGATATAGTGTGTTTCAAGCACGTCCCAGGTATGCAAGCATCCTTTTCTATAGCACATGACTCTTATACAGTGTTTTTCAGGCACCTCTCAGCTTTAGTAGTGGAGCTTGTACTCGTGAGCTTGGGCTACCTTTGGCACTCCTTCAGTGCACAACCCAGCATGCAAGCAGTGGGGTGTATAACGGCTTGTATACAGTAAGTGCCCCCATTCACTTCTCCTTGAGTATTTATCCCAGTGATTCCTTTGCTGCAAAACCCTGGCCCCGTTCTTCTCAGCAGCTCCTCCAAATGTAACACCATTTTCTACCCCCCAACCTCCTAAGGGAGATCTGGTGGTCCCAGATAAAGTCCTTGTGTTACCGGTGTAATGGTGCTCACCTGTAGGTTTACAGAAAGGCCAAGTCTCTGCTGGTGGTATTTGGGATTGGAACAGGTCAGGCTTTTAGTGAACTTCTCTATGTATTGCAGCGCCTCCATCCTGCTGGGACCCTATTAGGAAAATGGGTAACTCCCACAGGCAATTCTTCTCATATAGAACACACCCCAGTGATGGTACAACTTGAATCTTTATTTCAGGTGACACTGAGTGAAATGCAAAAAATATATATTTTTACTATCAATAAAAGTGTTGTTTATTATCGTTGTGTTAAGTTTGCTACCTTGTGGCCGATACATTACCTATAGATATTGTTGCACGTATTGCAGGATTTCTTCAGGTTTGTCATTTGGCTAAATTTACTACCTTGTGGCTTAAACATTACTAGTAGAGAGATTGTTGCATACATTGCAGGGTTATTTCATTTTTTTCCATTTGCTTTTCTAAGGGAGTACTTGCTCTATATGGATAAGGGAAGTACCAGGATCGTTTTGGTCTCTGGGAATGGGCCAGAAGAAGATGCTAGGAGCCCCGAAACGTTGCCCCCCTTATTCCCCTGTTTTATTCCCCTCTCCATCCTCTTCTTGTTTTCATTTTTTTGCCTATTACACGCATGGTGCTATCTGGATACCAATTGTGGTTAGACTATATAGACTAGAATAGCATCATTGCCCATTGCATATTGTTTGCTAGATCTGTACATTGTTTTAATGCCATTCAGCAGATATTCCAAAATTATTGTAAAGTCTTTCAGTTTATTGAATGGTTTTTCCTTTTGTTCCTGCATATTTATAGGGTACTGATAATCAGATAGTAGTTTTGTCTGCTACCAGTGATATTCTCTTTTATCCACTACAATATTTATTTCTTGCAGGCCATAGTCTCTATTCAATAATTTGTGAAACCAAATCCTTATACTGGGGAAGATCTTTGTCCCAAATTTATTTAAATGGAGCTCAACATTTTTACAGCACTAGAAAGCAGTTTCGCAAAGCACATTGAATATTGGCAGTAAAGTCACAGAGCATTTAAATTGTACTCATTGTCATGCTATAACCTTATAGTAGCATGGCAACATCCCAGGGGATCATACTTCTTGTATATACTGTAATTGGTAATAGAATGATAGACATTTAGCCAAATCAAAATGTTTACAAATTGTAAAGACAAATTGCAAAAAAGTGCAGTAAAATATAACAGGTGGTGCCTTGTATTACAAAATCATCATATAAGGTAAAGTCATTCTTCATGTATGAAGGCAGTTTCTTAATTGGTCATTCGTGTACTGAAAGCGTAAAATGCAACAATAGCCTCAAGTGTTTAATTATTAAGAAAAAAGGATGAGTATGAAAATGAAAATCTGAAAGAATTAGAGGACTGTTATGTCAGCTCAGAAACATAACTTGTCTGAGTAATTAATGTAGTTAATACCTGAACAATGTGCATGCAACAGAATATACTGAATTTCTCAGGATTGATACATATGAATGAATTTGTCCATCAATGCCATTCCACTGAGCCCTCTGGCACTTCCAAGGCAATTTGTAAATAATAGAGTAGGTGTAATGTTAATTTAGTTTTATACATCCCATAGAAGAAATTGTATGTTTTTTGTAATCTTGCCGTGTTCCTCGTTTATTTTTATTTTGAGCAAACCCCAAAATATGTGTGTGTGTGTGTGTGTGTGTGTGTGTGTGTGTGTGTGTGTGTGTGTGTGTGTGTGTGTGTGTGTGTGTGTGTGTGTGTGTGTGTGTGTGTGTGTGTGTGTGTGTACTTTAACTCATTTCAGGGATGGCCAATGGTTCAGGTGTAAAATAAATGATATTTCTCTACTGTACGGTTTAAACATAAGACACATACATTTTTTCATAGACACACACAGTTGGGGTAATGTAGAAGCAGCTTTGTATAAGACACAATTTATTTAAGCTCATTCAACACTTTCCTCGCTTTGTTTATACTTTGTTAATATCAACAATTCAAAGCCATCCTGCTAGAAATTTCTAATCATTTATGTGATTGAGCCAGATAAAGAGGCAGCAACTTGCACTGCCCTACTGAGCCTGCAGGGACCATTAGGAGCATCCCAACATTCTTGCATGAGCAGTTCCCACAGGAATATTGGGACACAATGGACCGCATATGGATGGTCATTTCCCTACCAGAGTAATTGTGAATAAGAAACATACAGATGAAGTGTGAAGGTTGGTCGCTCAGACGGCACAGATTCCTTCAAGGGTATGGTCCTGCCATTCGTGTGTTCATGGAATCCCTTTGACCAAACTAATGGCCAATCAGGATTAACAAAGCGGGGGGTCCTTGCTTCTGAATGGTACTTTTGCAATGTGAAATCTACAGGACCGCATTAGTCTGTAAGATATACTGTACACAGTGAGAGAAGACAGAGGCACGTAGAGAGTGAATGATTCTAACAGGCAATCTTTTATTTCCTTTTAATAACATAGGGGGCTATGCACTAAGCTCTGAGCTTTCGCGCTGGGCTGAAAAAAATAAGCACGTCCGATAAAAAATGAAGCCGGCGGCGCTATTCACTAAGGCCTTCAGCCCATTTCCTATCGGACGTGCCCAAAACTGGCTTATCGTGCGTGCGGCTTTTTTCCCTCTGCTATCGCACGTAAAGTTCACGTACGCTACCTGATAGGAAAAAAAGCCACACGTTACATTTGCATGGAGATTTGCTATCTTCATGCAAGGCTATTACTGGCGATCGTACACTAAATAAATACATTTTATTTATAGTGTACATGAGCAGGGGGTCTCCGGAGTTGAACCGCATTGGTTTCAGGTCCGAAGACCCCCTACTTCAGGAGATACAGGCCCCGTTATGGGGTGCCATATCCCCTGCAGTTTAAAGCTCCCGCGTCACGTGACCGGGTTATTTACATTCTGCAGGGGATACCGGCACCCCATAAAGGGGCCTGTATCTCCTGAAGTAGGGCGTCCTCGGACCTGAAACCAATGCGGTTCAGCTCAGGAGACCCCCGGCACATCTACACTAGTATTAAAACATACATAACAATAAACAATAATTCATTACCGTAGCGGCTATCCGCTATGGTAATGAAGCTGCTTTAATGTATTTTTAATAATAGTGTGCGGGAGCAGGGGGTCCCCTGAGCTGAACCGCATTGATTTCTGCCTCAGAGACCCCCTGCTTCCGAACTACAGGCCCCAGTATGGGGCATCAGGTGCCAGTGCCGCCGCCATCTTTATAGCTTCCAAGACGCGACGTGGGCTCTATAAAGATGGCGTCCGCACTGGCACCGATGCCCCAAACCGGGGTCTGTAACTCGGGAAGCAGGGGGTCTCTGAGGCAGAAATCAATGCGGTTCAGCTAGGGACCCGCTGCTCCCACACACTATTAATAAAAATACATTAATGCAGCTTCATTACCTTAGCGGATAGCCGCTAAGGCAATGAAGGGGTTAAGGCACATTAGCATGTTTATTGGGGACAATTGCCCCCAATAAACAACACACATCCCCCCCGCCCCCTAACACATACAGTACTGTAATGGGCAAAATTACTATTATCCACATATGGATAATAATGCATTTGCCCATTTTAAATACATATAAATTACAATAAAGGTGATGCAGCGCACAGCAAAGCAACAGGATTAGAGAAGGAGGTTTTTTTGCACCTATTCCTGTCTGCACCATGAAGTTACAATAAAGGACTTTTATTTTACTGCTGCTGTTCCAGTGAATCCTGTTGCTTTGCTGTGCGCTGCATCACCTGCATGTGTGGCTACCATATCCTCTACCTAACCGCAGAAGCACGCATCTTGGAAGGCATCAAGGGCATGGTCACGTGAGTTGGTACTTTAATTGTACTTTGGGGTATTTTATCGGTGTCATTAGGCAGCTGTCAGACCCAGTCCACATTGGCAGTGAGGGGGTGGGGCTCATAAATCTCCATCACCCACACTCACCAGGACATTTATTTTGGGTTCAGACACACATGTTCACCCATATATACCTCGTTGCTCACTTATATACCTGCACCTAGCCAATTACAAGTCTCCAATCAAGAATTTATTGCATCATTATATGCACAACTTTCATGGTCATTAGAGCACTATCATTGAACGTCGTTCACTTACTCTAAATTACAATAAATACAGTCAAAACATTTAACACTTACATTTTACAGGCGCCCACGATGAAGGCCGCATTAATCCTCATCTTCGTTCTGCCCATGCCCCTACGGTGCTGCAAAACATGCACAACAATTACAATAGCCAATGTAATGTCCCCTAACCCCTTAATCATTTTGAAGCTAGTCGCCGAGGAGGGAACATGTCGCCAAGGAGGGAACATCTCCCCTCCTAAGAAGAGGAGAAGGGCGTGGCCTAAGAAGACGGAAGAAGCCGGAAGGAGGCCCCAGAAGACCCCAAAGAAGACACAGACTTGGATTTGTTATGGCTTTTTATTTTATGGCTTACCTGTGGATTGGTTCCTGTGCTTCCGGGTCGCTTGGATTTCGGAGAGTGGACATCTAATGGCGAGTAAACAAAAGAAAAGGTTTATTATTTTTACTTTTACAGGTTTTTATGATTTTTCATGCGTGTCTTTTATTTTTTCACTCCCATTTAATGCCCGTTAATGTATCTACGTATATAATACTTTCACGGACACTGAATGGGTGTATTGTATGTGAATGTTGTATGTAAATGCATTGTATTTGATGCTGTATTATTGCCCCTGTTTGTTATGTTTATCTATCTGCATGGATAGACATACAGGGATAATAATTGATTGTTTGGCTCATGTTTAGGTTCTTTTCATGTATGGATAATGTATTTAGCATCTTTATTTTGTCATTGTTGTGAATAATGTAATTTGTATGTAGCTAAAGGCTTCTTTATGGTAGTATGATTAGAATGATGGTGGTTACTTTAAATTAGAATTGTTTTGGCAATGGTTTGGCTTTAGCAATTGAATAGGGAATTGTATAATTGATTTGTTTTGTATTTTAATTGTTTGAGGAAATGGATTAATTGATGCTAATTGTATTGATGTTGGTTACTTTCTAATTGATTTTCAGGATGGCATTGGTGGTTAGGGGACATTGTTCATAGTGTATTTTATTGTTACATATATTTTGCATAGTGTTATATGATGCACAGATTAATTGCATCATGTACACACTATGCAATTGTGTGACATTTCATAGGCATTTGTGTAGCTGCAGTTTGTTTTTTTTATATTTGCAATGGCTGCTGTATTTATTTTAACATGCAATGTGGTGTTTTTAAGATTAAAAATTCATGTTTTGATTTGTGGATGTTGTATGTGTTTCATAATGGGCAAATAATATATTATCCATATCTGGATAATAGTTATTTGGCACATTATTGTACTGTAGGTGTTGGGGGGGGGGGGGGGGGGTTTGTGTATGTATTGAATGTATAGGCTAGGTTTATTTATTTTACATTCAGGGTTGGTTCCTTGGTTCTGTGTGAGACCTCTGGAGACTACCTGCGGTCTCCTCAGGTATCTCACGGGTATCAGGCTGGTGTTTCCACGGGTGACACCTGCAGGGATGAAGCGGTGGTCCCACATCTGTGGGGGCACAGCGGACCCGTAGTCTGCGGGGAAGAACCGGTGGTCCCACATCCGTGGGGGCACCGCAGACCTGTAGGTGCGGGGATGAAGCGGTGGTCCCACATCCGTGGGGGCACCAGGGACCCATAGTGAGCACTCGTGAGTTCCCAAGACCCTCGTGAGAACCACCCGAGGCCCCGCAGACACCTCTGGGTCTGACCCAGGGCTCCCAGACATCCAAGGGCCTACCGTGGGGACCCAATTGTGGCCCACGGTGACCCAAGGAGACCACCTGAGGGCCATGGCACTTGGCAGGACCCACAAACAGGCCTCCAGAACCTGTGTGAAACAAGTTTCTGGTACGCTGTTGGTCTGTCAGGTGTCAGGTGACCCGCCAGCCTGGCCAGCCTGCCGGGGACTCGCGTGGGGCTGGGGTATGAACCCTGTATGTAAAAGAATAAATCATGTATTTATGGGGGGGGGGCACAGGGGGTGGGTTATGTATTTAATAAATAGAATGATGTTTAATGTGGGGCTGTGTATTGTTTTTATTGGGGGTACTGGGGGTGGGGGAAGGGGGTATTGGCCCCAAGGCTATGTGGGTAGGCCTCCCTTGTGGGTAGTGGGTGAGGGTGGTTAGGCCTCACGGGGTGGGGGGTTAGTGTTGGAGGGTATGTAGGCCTCCCGAATGGTGGGTGAGGTTGGTTAACCCCTTAATGCCTGTAGCAGTTAATAGGGGACATTACATTGGCTATTGTAATTGTTGTGCATGTTTTGCAGCACCGTAGGGGCATGGGCAGGATGAAGATGAGGATGAAGACGGATGGATGTCTGTGGATGCCTGTAAAAGGTAAGTGTAATATGTTTTTACTGTATTCATTAAATGTTATATGTATTTAAAATGGGCAAATGCATTATTATCCATATGTGGATAATAGTAATTTTGCACATTACTGTATGTGTTAGGGGGGTGTATTTATTTATAAATATTGTTTATTATTTTTGGAGGCGCTACATTGGTACCCCGGGACTTATGCGGGGACCCCCGGACTCCCGCGGGGACCCCCGCTTGATGAGCCGGGGACACCCGCCAGCCTGTTGTATTGGTTTTGCGCCTGCAAAAAGGTAAAACAAAGAATTTTTTCTAAGTCCTGCTTTTTTATCACCAGCCTTTAGCTGGTGAGCTTTATTCAGCGCAACTTTCACGTACGATCAGTTTGCGTTCTTAGTGAATCCCGCAGAAGGGCAGGATTCAGCGCAAACAGCTGATCGTACGATCAAAGTTGGACTTAGAAAAAATTTCAAGGAAAAGCCACTTTTAGAGCGCAAAGTGCCTGTTTGCGCGGCTTAGTGCATAGCTCTCGGTGGAACTTCACGTTCTAAGAGCACTTTGCGCTCTTAAAACTACTTATCACTGCTTAGTGCATAGCTCCACTGTATGGAAGTAGAGGGTCTCCGGAGCTGAACCACATTAAATTCAGCCGCAGAGACATCCTGCTTCCCGAGTTACAGGCCCCAGTATCGGGTGCCAGTATCTCTCCCCCCCAATTAACCCAATTGGTTTAACCCCTTTATTACCTAAGCAGCTAGTGCATTGGGTGGAGAGGTTAACCCTATCAGTACCTTCGTGGTTACTACCACTAAGGTACACCCACGACTTACTTGAGAGACCTAATGACTCTACCCAGGGAAACTACCCCCCTCACTCACCTCCTCAAAATACAATACAACAAACAATACTATCCTATACACCCTTTGATTGCCACTGTGGTTACCAATGCCCTCAGTGGGAGTACAGCTAAGCCATATGGCAGTGATTTGGCACCCTACTATCCAGCTGCTCTACCCCAACATCCCCCCCAACCCAGCACAGTAATGGGGAAAAATCCCTATTATCCAGATTTGGATACTAGTGTATTTGTCCATTAAAAATAAAACATTACGAGGAGACTTCCTGTGACATCAAGTGGAATGGCTGCCTGAGAGACTTGCTCCAGAGCCCCTCCAATGAATAACCTAAGATCAAGCACCCACATAAATAAACCCCCCACCAAGAGTGAATAATCTCTTGCAGCCCTGAACCCCAAAGATTTCCTGGACATAAGAGTGGCCTCTCCCTGCATTTCAGAGAGGGGCTGCTGGCACTCTGGGAGGCCCCCTCTGTGTTCCAAATCCCGGTAGAAGTCTCCCCACTGCCTCACCCACAAAATCGGAGGGGCCATCTGGAGGAACAGGGTGGGAGGTAAGAGAGGCGGTGGAACTCCGGGTGTCCCGCGGAGCCCGGTCTGACTATGGGGTTCGGGGATGGAGCCCCCCCATGCTGTGTCTGAAGTGCATCCGCAGCAGCCTCCCGCGGCCCCGTGGTGGAGCCTGAGCAGCATCGCTCCACTGCGGTCCCCGCTTCCCTCCCCCCCCCGAGACAGATAAAAAAAGAATTAAAGTTACACACCTCGGCAGGGGAGAGCGCTGGGAGAGTACCCTCTAGCTGAAGGAGCTGTGGGTCCCGCCACGTGGCTGAGGGGGAGGAAGCAGCCATCTTTGAGGAGCACTCCACTGAGGCACCATATCCCCATAAAGAGGTATAAGGCTGGCTGTTCCAACTACCAAGAACTTGGCCCTGCTGCCTAAGACTCAGGGTCCTACAACCCCCCGTCTTCCCAGCAACATTGCACTGAGCTAAATAAATAACTCTAATCAGTTGCACCAGAAACACCCCTGAAGGTCTGCAACATTCTCACACCTCTCCTCCCCCTCAAATAAAAGGGAATAAAAACAATTAAAGAGGGGTCTGTCGTTGACACCGAGGGCCCCCCAGCTTATTAGAAGAACCCACATACCGTCCTGAGAAAAAACATCAGCACGGGCACTACACGCGCCCAAACCCCTCCCAAATCAGCAACAAGGCAATGGCGAGTAAACCTAAAATTCCACAAAACCAAGGGGTTTCCCGCTACTTTACCCCCCTCGAGGCGCCCGCAGGAGCTGGAGCCGGAAAATCAAGATGGCGTTGAGGAGCACGCGCGGGCTGAAGCAGGATCTGATCAGAACTTCCCCGACCTAGAACTGCCGGCGGAGGGTTTGGGGAAGGAATTTTTCAAATCTCTCTTCCAAAAGATGCGGAAGGGATTCCAGGAGGATATAACTACCGCACTGAAAGGTCTGAGAGCGGACATACTACCTGCACAGATGAACTAGAGACCAAAATGGAGGAAGTACTCCTGACCCAGTCCAATGCAGAGGATGAGGTGGTCAGGCTAAGACACGCCATGAACGAGCTCAAGGACGCCCTGGAGGATCAGGAGAACAGAGAGCGCAGACAGAACCTGCGCATAAGAAATATTCCTGAGTCTGTTTCTCCAGACGCTCTCCAGGACTACCTCTGCAGAACCTTCCTGACCCTGGTACTGGACCTGTCAAACCACGACCTCCAGATGGACATAGCACATCGTGCACTGGTCCCCAGGTCGGCAGATCCGAATTGCCGCAGAGATGTAATAGTCAAACTGCACACCTACTCTGCTACAGAAAGAATTATGTCTGCCAGCAGAGGGCTAATTGACCTTTAGATGGATAATAACCCAATCCAGATCTTTGGCGACCTCTCCAAAGTCACCATCGATAGACGCAGGGAGATGAGTCCCCTTACAGTGATTCTTAGGGAGAGAGGCATCAAGTACAGATGGGGTTTCCCCTTCAAGCTTGTCATTCTTAAGGACTGCTGTTACCACTCCATCACCAGACCAGAAGAATCCCCAGAGTTCTTAAAGTCGCTGGGACTAATCCCCCCCCCCTCTGCAGGACATAGAGATGCCCTCCAGAGACCTAGAAAGACCTGAGGCCTAAGAGATCCCAAGAGCATCCCAACGCCTAGCAAATTAGAGCAGGCCATAACCTCCCCCTCTAATCTCCCATCCGATGAGGTTGTCTGAAGGAAAAGAAGAAGGCAACCTTTCCTCCTTGCAAGCTACAAAACCTCTAACCCATCGGGCGAGCAAGTCCTGAAGTACAGACCCCCACACCTGGGCCCCTCCCCCCCACATCCTCCCGCCCCCACCCCCTCTCCTCTCCTTCCCCCCCCACCCCCTCTCCTCTCCTTCCCCCCCCCCTGCTCGCCCCCGCATAGGATCCCCTCTTCCCCCCTCCTCTCCATCTCTGACCACTCTACACCAGATCTTACCAACAAGAGGGCTCTTTCCGGGATTCCAGACACCCCTGATCAACAGCCTCCCCCTTCTCGCATACAGATATCAACTTAGACCAGGTCTTCGATGGCAAGGGCCCAACCAAGGAGTCCGACCGCCCGACGCGGACCCACCCCGTTAGAGTCCGGAGAGTGCCCAGCCTCCTTTTCTGCCCACACCTCCACAGTGTTGGAACTTCCGTCCCCAAAAGCCCAGCAGGAGGGGACTTGCGCGACTATCCTCTCACCTGTTGAAAGAGTGAAGCCCCATTGCTGTTGGACCTTTCCCCGGACACTGGCCTTGGCACTTCCCATATAACTGAGTGTGAACTTCGTTTGGTGAAGGACATATATACTATCCCTAAGCATCTACAAGGCCCATCTCTTCCCCCCCCCCCATTTCCCCTCTCCTCCTCCCTCCCTCCTCCACCCCTTCTCCCTCCCTCCTCCACCCCTTCTCCCTCCCTCCTCCACCCCTTCTCCCTCCCTCCTCCACCCCCACCTCCACAGTGTTGGAACTTCTGTCCCCAAAAGCCCAGCAGGAGAGGACTTGCGCGACTATGCTCTCACGTGTTGAAGGAGTGAAGCCCCATTGCTGTTGGACCCTTCCCCGGACACTGGCCTTGGCACTTCCCATATCACCGAGTGTGAATTTCGTTTGGTGAAGGTCGTATATACTATCCCTAAGCAACTACAAGGCCCATCTCTTCCCCCCGTTTCCCCTCCCCCCTCCTCCGTCAGCCCCTGCCCCCCCCCCTCCACCCCCTCCATCCCTCAGGTACCTGCCAGGACTACCCATGTACTTGTTTTTTAACCAATAAACATATTTTTTTCAAGTCCTGCATCTACCCGTTCATTTGGGAAGCTGTGCTCCGGTTTTCTCTCTATGGGACTTTTTCACTACTCCATGTGTTCACCTGGATGCACGCTATGCTGGAGATTACTTTGACATTCTCTACACCCCTCCTGCACTGTGCTTTCATGCTGGGAGAATCTTACAAGAAGAACTGCGTGATTCCCAGATGATTACCCGGCGTTCCAGTCACCACTACGTCACACCTTCAGTGTAGAAGACGCATACGGAACCTCATACTGGAGCAGCTCACGGACTTCGGTCAGCTTCTTGGAGCGCTTTTCTGTCCTCCATCGGACCTCTCTTTCATCTCAGCTCACACAGCATGGTTCCTCTCTCTCTCTCTCTCTCTCCCCTCCAGGGTTCACAAACGGCCACCCGTCAGTACAAGACAGGCATTCTTTTGGTGCTATACGTGATCAGCCAGTTGCCTTGTATTACTTGTCTCTATTCCATACTGGTGGCTGGGAGGAGGGGTTATTTACCTTTCATGAATTGACATTCTCCTTTCTAATGGATCTTCAAGCACCAAATATGCACATCCATATGTTTTCATTCAGCACCGATAATGTTTAGGGCTTACTTCAGTGCTGGATGCAAACTTTTTTCTGTGAGATAGCCCCAAAATTTCCTAGATTTTTCCTGGGCTAGCAGAAGAAAACATCTTGTTACATCTGTACAATAACTTACCCTAAAAAGGTGTTTCGACCCACTGCCCTTAATAAATGTTGAAGATGCACTGTGTTTTGCTCTTTCACTTGGATAACAGGTGATCAGATGGCAAGTTTTCTGAATTGTTAGGTGCTGGTGCATGAGGAATAATGACCTCCTGGAAGTAAGCATTACTCATGATACCTGGAGATGCATAAAAAATGGATTACTATTTCAGTTGATGGTAAAAAGGGCATGGTCACTTTAAGACACAGTTACTGTTCACAGCACTGAAACGGATTTATTTCAAACATACAGTTGTAGCCAGACTTTCTGTCCCCGTGACCGTGGTAGTGTACAAGATTATAGCTGCGTGACCACTTTGTTCTCCAAGGCTCGTCTATGTCTTATCCTCAGCTTGGCTACGGTCAGCCGGCATAATTATTTGTGTAGTTATTTATCTAATTGCAGTTCAGTATGTGTGCCTGGCAGCTTGTGCATTTAATGTTTTCACCTATAAAACCAATTAGCCATACGGAAGCCATAAGGAAACTGCAAATTAAAAATACATTCTGGCAATTTAAACTTGTTTTTGTGCGGGAACGAGACAACAATTCTTGCTAAATCTGTAAAGACCTGTAGGAGTCATTTACTGCATACAGTACAATACTCAGTCGAACATGTCACATAAATGGGGAGACTAGACCTGTTTCAGCTATGTTTATTGGATTAATTCTGCCGGTATACTGTAGATGAGAGGGAAAAATCTATCAGTATATTCCTATCAGTATATATCAACAACGACAAAGGGCCTCATACAGAAAGCAGCGCTATTTAAAATTGGAGAGGGGGATAAAATGTAGCTTTAATGGAGAGTTTTTTTTTCCATATGCAGAAAGGCCATAAAACTGCATTTAGAATCCTGTCTGCATATGGAGAGTTTCAACCAGCGATATGAGCGCTGTTGAAACTAGTGGGAAAAAAATCGCGGTTTTTTTTTGTATTTTCCCTCTCGCTCCAGCTTCCTGCCAACTTTTCTTGGTGGAGGTAATTGTAGAATTTCTCTCCATGTTATTGGCGCGAACAGCCACTAGATGGCGATCGCGCCTTTCTGAATAGGCGCGCCTTTCTGAATAGGCGCGCCTTTCTGAATAGGGACATTTTTACGCGCCTTTCTGAATAGGCGCGCCTTTCTGAATAGGGACATTTTTACAACTGGAGAGAATTAGGTTCTCTCCAGTAGTGCAGCGAGTTTTAAAAAAAAAAAAAAAAAAAATGGCGCTTTTTTTAAAACTCGCCAGTACCTGCCTTTCAACAGGCATTTTTCTCCAAAAAATGCCGCTATTCACCTTACCGCTGCTCTCTGCATAGGCCCCAAAGGCTGGAAAAATTCAATTCGATACAACATAAGCATGAATTATTTCTTTATTAGAATAGTGTGCCCGGCATGAGGGGCGGCTACTGGGCACTACACACATCATGGATGGGTATGTTCAATTGTGGCAATGTTTGAAGAAGAAATAGATTGAGTAGGCCATTCCGAACCAATCACTTTGATGTGCTCCCACTCGAGTACCTGCCACCACCCGAGTACTTGCTCCAATACCACTACCAGTATGGATCAACCAAATCCAAAAATTAGATCCCAACTACATGACAACTACTGTACATGATTGAGTCGATCCACTGCGGGAAGCACACCCCTTACATCAATTCATACAAATTCTACAATGGGTTGCTGCCATCCAGTTTTTCTCTGCCTGAGGAAAATAAAGGTAAATGTAGGTTAACATATAACTGTCAGTCCCAAACGACCTGCAAATGCATTGCATATAACACTTGTGCCCAAATTCAAAGACCCAGATATGCGTTCCATAGAATACACAGGCACCTACATTCAAAGACATATATGCATATAGACAAGAGCGAGCACAGTGTTCTTTAAGCCTTTACTTCTTCTTGATTATTAATAAGCAGAAAAATCCGCACAAGTGACTTCACTCAGATGAAGAAAAAATGGTTCCACAAAAGAAAAAAAAAGTATACAACCGAATGAGAGATGCTGCTCTACAGAAAAAGACGTTAGAGGATGCCATAGCAATCTTGCCAAACCAGACCAGGAGAGTCATATATTTGAGGGTATAAAATGGGAAAAACACATAAATAGTGCAATACTGTTGACAAGAAAAATGCTTGGAAATTACCAAAAATATAACTCACAAGTGTAGCAAGTAATCAAGCAAGAGATAAGAAAGGTATACTTCTGTGATGGTCAGTGGCTTTCACAGGTAGCTGGTCATTTATTATCCTCTATCAGAGATTCATTATAATAGAAAAAGAAACATAATGCAGCAGCAAACTTTACTTTGATGGTAAAAAGATTAAGAATAATCTGTTTAATCTGTTTATAGGAGTAACTGATTTTGAAGGATCTTGAATGGCACTGATGGTAGCTAGATGTTTCAATGTTTCTCACTGCCTCAGATGTTTCTGCAACACCTCCTTCGGGTTGGCGCTGACCTCTGTGGTTTGAGGATGATATCACTTCTGTCATCTGTCTCTGCACTTCTCTTCTGGAAAATATGCTCTCCTACTGTTGTAACCCTACTTGTTGCACTGCTAATGTGGCAGCTTCCTCAGGAGTTCTGTAGTTAGTCCACTCTCAGTCCTGATTTATATACCCTCACACATAGTGAAGTCGACTTTGGGGACTAATATATGTCTTGACCCTACTGTTTTTGTACCTTATTCACTGCCCTCTCCCCCCTCCATTATTCCCTCTGTTTTTTCCTGTTTTATTATTGCATGTTATCAATTTTTGATGTAGTGGATGTAGTTCTTATACTGGTGGTTTGTGTTACATATTAAATGTCATTTCATTTCTTCTTTGCATTATCCCTTTTCATTTGTTCTATTATCTATAGACAGTGTGTGCTGGGCTTTGTGTTATTTATATTATATATTGGAGGTATTGGGTCCTCCGTAGTCCGTTGCACCCTGCAAAAAATCTTTTGCCTTCTAGTGTGTGCTGTGTACAGTATCACTGTTCTGTTCTCTCATATATATCAGACCAGTGCATTATGGACTACTATTGCACCCTGAGGAAGTTCCGCAGTGGAATGAAATGTGTAGGGTGGTCCTGTGAATCTGCGAGTGCTGTTTATGTTCCCCTTTGATGATGTAGATGCCCTTATAAGGAACTCTAACATGAAGGGCAAGGTATATTGCCATATACCCTCAATACATAAATAAACCCAATAAATAAAATATTTAATTTTACCTTTCCCATATTTGAATGTAATTTAATTAATTTAAAATGTAATAAATAAAATCAATGAAATGATACAAACAATCCTAGAAATTACAGTTTTGAAAATATATGAAAAAATTGCACTGGTGATCTAGGTTGATTTTGGGAGGTTTCAAATATTAAGGACAAAGTAAATATGATAACTTAGAAAGCACTCCCTGACTAGAATTTTCTTATCTCAACATGTTAGAGTAGATTACATATGATAACAATTAGTACACCTTGTTGATGAAACGATATAAGGTGGACTTTAGACTTAAGGAATAGGGACTGTAAATGTATTAAAACTATATGGTAAATGTATAAATAAATGCATAAGCTGCTATTCTTCATCCACATCAAGGGCTACACAGAAAAAGAGCAGATAAAAAAAATGGATTCTCCTAACCTAATCCCTCATTCTACTGATTGGCACTAATTAGTTCAGGAGCACAGACACATTGGTGCTAATCTATGGATATACTCATTAAATAATGAATGGAGTAAACTGTTAATAACCCCAAAAGACTATTCTTAAAGTACTCTCACTAATATCCAGTTTGCCACCAACTGCATTCCTAGTTGCTTTTGTTTGTAGTTTATTCCTAAATGATATAAATGTGTAGAATGATAATACCAAATTTAAACACATAAGAATCTCACAAGACATGAACATTTGCCACGGAGGTTAAATATTCTGTTTTGTCAACATATACAAAATAGTGATTTTAAAGTGCAGAACAAGAGTGACATCTAATGGCCCGGTAAATTATTCTGATGCCTGTCAATTACTTTCTCACACCACTTTATCGATGCATTTTTTGTTTTACTAGATCAACTGTACAGTATGCTAAAACATTTTGATTTAACATTGGATATTTTTGTTGCCCAGGAAATATAGAAAAGTTATATCTGTAAAGACCTATATATTAGATCAAGGCAGAAGCATAAGTGTTTATTCCAGTGACAGGTATATTTAACCTATTTTTTTTCTTTCAAACCTCACCAAAAGCATCTTCCCATTTACGTTCCAGAAACAAATATACAAATAATGGGAAAGAAAATGAGCTGTAGAGCATACAGATTGCAGCTTGCAGTTAAATACTTAATGTGATAGACACCAAAATCAGCACGGTTAGCTTATGTTTGCCATTTAATGCATTGCAGCAATGAGATCACCAATCTGATCAAAGTATTGTTATGTTATTCAAATGCTTTCAGTTACATTGTGACAACTAACCAAACTAATTTTCAGTTGATTAAGAGAGGGGCTTTATTTAAAAAAGGCTTCCAGGAACTAGGAGAGACTTCAAATAAACTAAATGTTCTTCTCCTTACATACAGCTGCCCTAGTTAACCTATTCAACTGGTAGAGAGACATATTCAAATAAAAATGTTGAACTCATACTAAAGTATTTAAGGACAAAGTATAGACAGCACACATAAATGTGTAAAGGGTAATAGGAGCAATGTGGAACAAGGGGGACCCTAATTCCTTCTAAGCAAAATACTATGTAGCCCTTTTTGTGAACGCCTGCAATAAGGAACTACTGTGGTGCATGTACCTGTGTCCTCAGGAGCTCTGAGCCTCCGCCATTTGGGAGCCTGGGGTCATACCTTTATTAATCGCGGTGCAGCGCCTCCACTTGCCCAGGATCCCCATGATAGAGATTATACCCTGAGCAAGAACATCACAACAGCATTATGCAACAGCAACCTTTTATATATCATGCATAAAGAACAAATGATCTGCAGAATAAACATATAACGTTACACACACACACCGTGGCTCGGCCACACCTTATTAGGGTAATGTCCTGTACACAGGTGGCTCTGCCACTCTCCCTAGGAGTATGTCTTATAACCAGTATAGGTATGGTACCATAGGATTTGCACAGTTGGCCCAATTAGTTAGTGGGAGGCGGGATCAGCGCCTGGTGACCGGTGTAGGTGCACTTATAAACAATGATACCTTCCGGTCACTGCGATGACCATCACACTCCACGCAGGGTCCTAGCGTTGCTCCAGCCTTTCGCCGTCACTCCTTGCTGCAGCGCCGTCTGTATCCAATCCAAGATGGCGGCCGCAGCTCCGCAGTCAAATCACACTAATGGGAAATGTCCCTACCTACTAAGGCCGTCCTTACAAAACAGCACCCTACGGTGACAGGGGAATACTCCTCGGGCCGGGGGAATACCTTTCACCTAAGCGGACGGGTCACTGACCCTCCGCTCGCGCACACGAGGTTCCGCCAACCTCCTCCTTCACCTCCCTCCCGGTTCTCTCCCACCGCCCACACGCATCCAGTTCCTCTATCCAGAGTCTCGCACCCGATTGGTTCTCAGCCTCAGCTGACTCTCTCGCAGTTCGGAGTTCAGAGTTCAAACCCCCAAAGTCTCCACAGATTGGTTACCCTTCGCGCGCTTCTCTCGCGCATGCGCAGCCCAACTTGTACACAGTGACCTTGCTGACAGAATGACTAATATGGCGCTGCCTTTGTGATTGACAGCGCGGAACCTTTAGATATATATGCACATCCTTACATTCTCCCCTCTCCAGAATCCAACGTCCCCGCTGGACTACATAAACCACATATATATCTAACTATTTACACAACCCTCTCAGTCCTAGATCAGATTACACATTCCGTTAATCAGTACCATCATAGCTTGCATCCTATGCCGAGCCCACTGCTGAGCCTCATAATGGAGTG
Source organism: Ascaphus truei (assembly GCF_040206685.1). Taxonomy (NCBI): domain Eukaryota; kingdom Metazoa; phylum Chordata; class Amphibia; order Anura; family Ascaphidae; genus Ascaphus; species Ascaphus truei. The sequence continues at coordinate 348,091,305 of NC_134486.1, forward strand.
CCCCAAATTGATCATATGCCATTCGCATGGGAGGCTGACAGGCTCTTTGACTTCGTCGGGGTTGATTCTCCTCTGCTTCTTCTGCAGAGTATCCAGTCTCAATTTGTGCTTCCATCTCTACACACCCTCCCGCCACCGGTCTGCCAATTTATGCTTCCCAGGAACACCTAAGTTGCGTAAGAGGACCGCATCTCCGGGGTGAATTTCCTTATGACGTACTTTGTGATCGTAGCGCCTTTTATTTCCCGCATTCAGTTGCGCAGTCGTCCGTTCAGCCAATTTATAGGCCAACTGTAAACTGTCCCTTAGTCGCTGGACATATCGGAAATGCGTCCTATTGGATACCCCATTGGTAGATATCCGCAGGCGCACATCCACCGGTAACCGGGCTTCTCTTCCGAACATCAAAAAATACGGGGTATACCCAGTGGACTCATGTCGGGTACAATTATACGCATGTACCAATGCCTCGACGTGTTTACTCCACTCCGTCTTTTGCGGGCTCGTCAGAGTTCCTAACATATCTAACAAAGTGCGATTGAACCGTTCAGGCAAAGCATCCCCTTCGGGGTGGTACGGGGTAGTACGCGACTTGGCAATGTTCAGTAGTGTGAGCAACTCCCGTATCAGTGTACTCTCAAAGTCTCTGCCCTGATCAGAGTGAAGACGATTCGGCAACCCATAGTGAATGAAATATTTCTCCCATAGTACTCGGGCCACCGTTACGGCCTTCTGGTCTTTCGTAGGGAACGCTTGGGCATACCTAGTGTAGTGGTCAGTGATCACTAGAACATTACTAACTCCCCGATTGTCGGGCTCGATACAGAGAAAATCCATACACACCAAATCCATTGGACCCGAGCTTTTCAAATGTGCCATAGGAGCCGCCCTGGTGGGCAGTGTCTTTCTTTGTAAACAGCGATTACACCTCCGACAATGTTGCTCCACGGACTCCCTCATTCTCGGCCAATAGAACCTATCTTGTAGTAGCCCAAATGTCTTGTCAATGCCCAGGTGACCATGGTCATCATGAAGGGCCCGGAGGACTAGGGTTCTCAAACGTTCCGGCAAAAACAGCTGACGCCGATCGGGATGGTTGTGATAAGGTATCACCCGATAAAACAAACAATTGTCCATTTCGAACTTCCCAAACTCATTTGACAGGAGTTTCACCAAGTCTTTGGGGGCTCGCTTCAGTATAGAAGGGTTATCTTGTTGTACCGCTTGACGTGCTAGCTCCACTATGGGGTCTTGTGTTTGATAATGCACTAGATCCCTCCACGAGATGATATTATCATCAGTGATATTCATCCCTTCTCGACCCTGATAGGCCCGGGGAATAGCCCGCGAATGGCATCCCAACGAGTCAACGACCCGTAATTCCGAGAATGCCACCTGGTCTTCGACTACCGCAGCCACAGAGCAGAGGGCACGAATCCCGGGACCCGGTATCTCTTCCCAAACTTCCTCATCAGGGGTGGATTGAAGGCCAGGTCGACGAGACAGGGCGTCGGCACCTATGTTGGTGGGTCCAGGTTTGTATTTGAGGTTGAACCTGTAATTGGCTAGAGCAGCTAACCACCGATGTCCTGTGGCGTCCAATTTGGCAGACGTATTGATATAGGTCATGGGATTGTTATCCGTGCGTACTTCGAACTGTACCCCATATAGGTAGTCATGCAGCTTATCTACCACAGCCCATTTTAGCGCCAAGAATTCCAGTTTATGGACCGGGTAATTCTGCTCGCTAGGGGTTAAGCTTCGGCTCGCATAGGCCACCGGACGTAGCCCGGTCTCATACTTCTGATGCAAAACCGCTCCTAATCCGCTAAGGCTAGCATCGACATGTAGAACATAGTCCCTGTCGGGGTCCGCGTAGGCCAAGACGGGAGCCCGAGTGAGGCTGGCCTTTAAGTTCTTGAAGGCCTGTTCACATTCTGGAGTCCATGTCTTCCCAAAGGGTGTCTGCGCCGAGATTCCTTTTCTCCCGGTTTCTCCCGGATACACCTTTAGAAGATCATTCAGTCGCTTGGCCTTGCTGGAATAGCTCTCTACGAACCGCCGATAATAGCCACAAAACCCCAAGAAGGACCGCAACTCTTGAACATTTTGAGGTCTAGGCCAATTCACCACCGCCTCTATCTTCCCTGGGTCGGTGGATACCCCATCAGCCGATACAATATGGCTCACATACGTCACAGAGGACCGACAGAATTTGCATTTGTCCAGCGACAGTTTGAGGCCCTCCCCCTGAAGTCTATCCAGCACCTTCATCAGTCTCTCGGAGTGCTCCTCTAGAGTCCGCCCGAACACGATAATGTCGTCCAGGTACACTAAGCACTCTCGCGGGTTAAGATCTCCGAGGGTCTTTTCCATTAGTCTCTGGAACGTGGCCGGGGCACCGCAGATCCCTTGCGGCATGCGGGTAAATTGGTAAAACCCTAATGGACAGATGAAGGCCGTTTTTTCTTGGTCTTCCTGGCCCATGGGCACTTGATAATATCCGGACCTGAGGTCGAGCACACTGAACCATTTGCTTCCCGTCAGAGCGTTCAGGAGGTCCTCGATTCGGGGCAGTGTGTACTGATCGGGAATAGTACGGGTATTCAGAGTTCTGTAATCCACACATAAACGGACCGTCCCATTCTTCTTGCGGACTACCACAATGGGTGAGGCGTAAGGGCTCCGAGATTCCTGCACGATGCCAGCCGTTTTCATCTCGTCGATTAATCCCCTCACTTCGTCAACATCCCTGGGGGCAAGCCGGCGGGAGCGCTCCCGGAAGAGGATAGCGTCGCTCATTCGGATGGTATGGTGGGCGCTGCGACTGCAACCCACGTCCATATCACCAGTGGAGAACACACTCCTTCGGTCGTGTAGCTCGTTCTGCAACCTCTTCCTCCACACATCCGGGAGTGGCGAGTCGCCAAAGTCAAATTCCAACACTGACTCGACGGTAGTAGGTGGACACCTAGAGGGTCCCGTCGAAACCTTCTCCTCAGGAGTTACAGGGTATATCCTTCCCAGTGTCTGCCGCCTGTCGATAGTCATGGGGTACGGAGATATATTCTGCACGTACACCCAGGTGCGCCTCGGAATCTTCCCGGGCCATTTCTTGACAGAGGCTAGTACTTTGTATCCCAAGCGCTGTTCGTCCTGGGCCATACTTTCCACGGTGAAGAGTTGATCCTCCAACCATCGTCGTGGGTAGTGACAAGCGGCGACCATCATCCGTCCTTCCCCCGGGGGAATTTGAGTCAGTCCCCATTCTTGACTGTAAAGGACGCCATACTCTTCTTCAGCCGCAATTCTACCGCAGACCTCTTGGAGGGCGGGGCAGGCCGCTAAGGCCAGCAGTGGGGCTTCTCCCGCTTCTTGCAAAAACTGGCGAAACACCGCGCGCACAATGTCAGCGTTGGTCCCCAAGATGATTGGGGCGCTGGGGTGGTCCTGAGGTTCGGGGCACACTAAGGCCTCCACTTCCATGGGGTGATGTTTACCAGTATTCAGCTGGAGAATATCTAACTGCACCTTTACTACTCCGTCTATGGGGTAATCCTCATGACTCAATCCCCGTAGTCGCAGGGCATCCGCAGATAATAACGGCAGTCGGTGGAGATGTTGGTCGTAGAAGGGCCGGTACACGATGGTTACTTGAGAACCCGTATCCAACAATGCGGCGGCGTAGATGCCTTCGATAACTACGCGAACAATGGAAGCGGGGCCAATTCGGGAGCTCTGAGAGGGCGGCAACACCTTTTCATCCTCCAGGGGTTGGCACGGCATCGATTGCGCCGGTCGGGACGACGTCCTCCGCGAGGTGGGGCAGTGTGCCCGTAAATGTCCCATCTTTCCACATGCGTAACACTGCATTTGACTGAGGTAAACTTCGTCTCTCCTGGTTGGGGGACTTCGCCCATTCGGGGGACGAGGTCTGGGTGTCACTGGGGTAGGGACATCCTCGGAATCGGGATCCCCAGGTTCGGGCACGTCGGGCTTTGGGTCCACTTTCTTGGCTTCTTTACCCCCGGGCGGTGGCTTCTTTCCAGTGGCTAAGTCACGCCCTAACAACACCATCTCGTGCGCTTGGACCCGATCCATTAAGTCGTGAAACGACAGGGCTTGTCCGGGCGTTATGCAGCTACTGACCCGCACCGACACGGGGTGTAGGGGTAGGAGGCCCATCAGCAACTGAGTGGTACGTAGTCCGTTGGCTTCTTTCCTTGGTAACACGCCTTTCCTCACCATATTCCAAAGATCCAGGTGTAGTCGCCTGAGAAAATCGGATACCATTTCCCCTTCCTTCTGGGCTAACGCATGAAATTTTGACATCAAAGTGTACATATCCACCGGAGCTCCATACGCCTTGGTTAGGCAGTAGATGAGATCCGCTGCATCAGCTTCCGGGTTGTCATCACGGTAGTAGTGTACCATGTGGGACGCGGGGGGCCGTAGGCACTCGACGATGCGCTGTCGGCGGACCGCGTCCGTGCAGGTCCATTCAGGCAGTACCTGTTCGGTATGATCCAACCAGTCCTCTATCCCTACTTCCCCTTGGGGCGTGGGTTTCTCACCGGAGAAGGCCTTTAATTTCCTGTACTGGAGCGACTGGGTGGTATTGTGAATAGCGGCGGCTAGTGCGGGAAAAGAGGTGTCTCCCGGTAAGCTATCCCCAACGACAGGTGGAGCGTCCAATCTTGATAGGCTAAGTCGGTTGAGGCCAGCCCGCAGGCCGGACGGAGTAGATGAGGAGCCTGGGCTCAGGGCTGCGGGCCAGCGAGGGTGCAGGCCACGGTCAGGGGAGTGGTCTGGGCCTCCCGTCGCGGCGCCAACGGTGGGGGTATACTCTCTCCGGGGGGTGGAAGTGGCCAGGGGCACAGGGGTATCCGCCTGGACTATGGGACAGCGCACCCCCGGGGCCTCGGGCAGCAGCAGTATACGGGGCAAAGCCTCGGGGCATATATCTTGTTCAGTGGCATACAAGATCCGGCGCCAGGTCTGGTCGCGGTCATAAAAATGGTCTTGTACTTGGGCATTGTCCAGGAGAGGGAGCTTTCGGACCTGCTCGGTCACTGTGCCTAACGAGATCATGGCGGGGACATGGCCCAGCGCGAAAACACGGTTCAAGGGAATCCCGCGCCGTTGGGCCCACTTGCGCACCTCGAGCGCCGAGGGCACCGACATGATGTGGGTAGGTTGCACAATAGAGACAAAAAAAAATTGCGGGGGCACCCCAGGTCTAAGCTCTCAGCAGCGCCTCCAAATGTAGCCCTTTTTGTGAACGCCTGCAATAAGGAACTACTGTGGTGCATGTACCTGTGTCCTCAGGAGCTCTGAGCCTCCGCCATTTGGGAGCCTGGGGTCATAACTTTATTAATCGCGGTGCAGCGCCTCCACTTGCCCAGGATCCCCATGATAGAGATTATACCCTGAGCAAGAACATCACAAAAGCATTATGCAACAGCAACCTTTTATATATCATGCATAAAGAACAAATGATCTGCAGAATAAACATATAACGTTACACACACACACCGTGGCTCGGCCACACCTTATTAGGGTAATGTCCTGTACACAGGTGGCTCTGCCACTCTCCCTAGGAGTATGTCTTATAACCAGTATAGGTATGGTACCATAGGATTTGCACAGTTGGCCCAATTAGTTAGTGGGAGGCGGGATCAGCGCCTGGTGACCGGTGTAGGTGCACTTATAAACAATGATCACACTCCACGCAGGGTCCTAGCGTTGCTCCAGCCTTTCGCCGTCACTCCTTGCTGCAGCGCCGTCTATATCCAATCCAAGATGGCGGCCGCAGCTCCGCAGTCAAATCACACTAATGGGAAATGTCCCTACCTACTAAGGCCGTCCTTACAAAACAGCACCCTACGGTGACAGGGGAATACTCCTCGGGCCGGGGGAATACCTTTCACCTAAGCGGACGGGTCACTGACCCTCCGCTCGCGCACACGAGGTTCCGCCAACCTCCTCCTTCACCTCCCTCCCGGTTCTCTCCCACCGCCCACACGCATCCGGTTCCTCTATCCAGAATCTCGCACCCGATTGGTTCTCAGCCTCAGCTGACTCTCTCGCAGTTCGGAGTTCAGAGTTCAAACCCCCAAAGTCTCCACAGATTGGTTACCCTTCGCGCGCTTCTCTCGCGCATGCGCAGCCCAACTTGTACACAGTGACCTTGCTGACAGAATGACTAATATGGCGCTGCCTTTGTGATTGACAGCGCGGAACCTTTAGATATATATGCACATCCTTACAACTAAAAAATAATAAATGTTCCCAGCACACAAAAGAAGGAAAATGGGGGAATGGTGAAACAAAAAGTTTAATGAGCAAAACACAAAGTGAGTGAAAAAACCACAACACAAAAAGGGGGAGGGAGGGAAGGGAACGGGTGGTATGAACAAACGTAAAAGTATAGGGGGAAAGGGGGGCGGCAACGTTTCGGGGTATGAACCCCTTCTTCAGGCCCGTTCCCAAAAGACATAGGGTATCTAATGGTACTTCCCTAGTCCCTATACACGTCTCCCAAAGAAAGCACCAAAAACAAATGGGCAATGAGACATGGATGTATCCTAGTAATGTAAACAGGTAGTATCCTAAGAAGGGTTAATAAGGCATGAATTAATCCAAATAGGGGTTAATGGGACATGAAAGCCTCCTAGCAGGGGTTAACAAAAATTAACCACATTAATCTAGGTAGTGTCCAAAGCACTCAAGCACACACAGTCCAGCAAGATACGCTTAGGAAAAAATGCTATAGTTGTATGGCTGTACAGACCAACATAGAGAACCTGACCACAATCCAGCAAAGTCTACAAAAAGACAAAATGATATGCTTAGAGTATTGTGGCTACACAGACCAAACGTGCAGTAGCATGTGTGCTAGAGAGATCACATGGAAACCACTTCCTCCTGTTCCCAAGGTGCTGTAAGGCTGCAGCAATGGAGCCTTCTGAAGTACTGCCTCTCACCACTTTTGATTGGCTGAAGTAGCAACAGCAGCTCTGATTATTTCCATACACGCATTTATATAAGTTACATAAATAATTCCCATTTCAATATGTCTCACCACAAGGTGATCTCCACAAAAGTGCGCAGTTTGCCAAATAAAACCTTAACCATTTTTTTAAATACTGTATATGCAAGAATCTTTAAAGAAATGGCAAAACAATTGTAAATCAGACTCGGAGATATTCACATCTCAAAAACATTAGCTTTATTCTGTAGTTTACAATTCCCAATGTATTGGATTAGCAGCATTTGTATCACTTTTAGAAATATCTAATATATCTCCACTCCCTACTCCAAATCTATTTAGATTATTTATATCTGTTTTTTGCATAGACTAAGACATCATCATTCTTCATCACCATCCATTAAATCAAGAAATTTGTCCATAAAATAGTTCTGCTCCACAACCTCTCTTACATTTGCGTACAAGAGCAGTCTCAAACTTTGATAATTTCCAGATGCCTGCTCATAGGCCATTGTAGTTAATTATTTGTTCCTCAAAGATCTGACTAATTCTCCCTCATCAGTGGGTTTGTTAGATTCCCACAACCCTCTCCGAAGAAAAAAAAACTATCCAATCTAATTCCATAATTTTATTAGTATCAGACTGGAATCTTTTATAACCCTGTTTCCACCCTCCTCTTGGAAACTACCCTGGTTACTGCTTCTGTGTGGTGCTGAAGCCTACCTGTGATATCAGGAGAAGCTGAGCTGCGTGATGGTATGGGCAAAGGGACAAGCTATAGGGACGTTTTCTTAGTTACTCACACTCATGGTATAGCGCCTCCAGCCATGACAGGATCCCACGAATAGGACATCAGCTCCTGTCATTGCTCCTGTCATTGCAGTCCATCTACCTCCTACCCATTAACTGACACCCAGGCAGAGTCTCCTGCAGTGCAGGACTTCTGGATGGTGCTTGCCCATTCTCTTGGGGCATTCTTGTCTGGATGGTCTCTAAGCCAGCCGGCCTAGAATGGCATGCTTGCCCCATAATTGGGAAGACTCATAGCCCTCTTACTCCCTTTCAGGATCAGAGCCAGACCTCATCTCCTTCCACACCTACTCCTAGAGCAGTGCAGAACTCCACTCCCCTACACACGACCTCTCCCGAAGGAGGTTAGAGTAGATCTCTCTTTGGTTCTCCCGAAGGAGAGTTCCCCTCAATTCAATTTAGATCCTTCCAGAAGAATCTAGAAGGGGTGGGCTCATGGACTATACCCACCTCCAAGTGTCTGTACACAGGCCTTTCCTTCATCTTCAAGGAAAGAACAAGGTGGTCATTAGCCCATAGATTAACCTGTTACTGCCTGGAACTTAACAGGGCTTACGTAACAGACCATTCTATGTGGGGAAAGACAGGTACAGGAAACATACCATGTTACACTTTATTAACAGATTAACTGTCTCTTAGTTAACTCAAGTACTCTAAATGCAGAATAGAGTATTGTTCAATCCTTTTCCATCTCTTACCACTGCTCCACTCAAGTTTCTCTTCCCCCACAGATATTATCGCCTTAAAAGACATTAGTTTAGATCATATAAACACAATAATCTACTCCACACTCACACTAACAAGTATAACGACTCTGTGTTGAAGTAGTCAAGTATATATTTACATGATAAAAATATAGATACATGGAAATAGACACATCTCAAAAAGAAAAACATGAAAACAAACACAGAATGAGTTAAGGTAATCCCAGGGGGGAAAAAAGGGGGTGATGGGGGGTGGATACGATGCCTAATATAAGTGAAAGCAAAGTCCAAAACATATAATCAAAAAGAGGGACAGAAGTTAAAACAAGTTGAATTTACTAATTAATTAAAAAAAGGGGGGGGGGCACTGCTAACGTTTCAGGGTGCAACCTTTTTTTCTGGCCCATTCCTACGTTTATAAAATAGAAAATGTAGTACTTCCCTTTGTTAAGGATCTTCTTAGAAATCACTTCAGCTGCAATGCGGCAAGATGCAACTCAAGAGATCCGTAGACTCCTAAAATTCAAATTCAAAGGATAAAGCAGCAGCTGTGTACCTCTTGAAGCTGTTATCAGCATCAATCAGATGGTCTGTCTGACTTAACTCCCTGAGGTAATGAAAGGTTTATCTGATGCAAGCTAGATATACCGGCAGAGTAGGTGACATACTGTATGGCTATGTCCTTAAAGTGTCTGTGGAGTTAATACTGGAGTTATCTTCTGTGGATGCTCTCTACATATTTTAATATCCTTAAACCTGGATGCATACTGAATACGATGGACTAATTTTTGTTTTCATTTCCTCACACAGGTATGTTTGTTTGATTGGAACCCCCTTATATTGAACCCTCTTATATAGCCATCTGATATTGATCTTTAATTAACAATTAGCTGGTATGAGCTGAAGAGGTAGACCCCTGCCTTAATTGTTAGTCACTTGAATGTGTGTTAGAGTACTAAAGTGAGTCTATCTTGGCTGTGAGCCACATGGCTGTGTCACATAAAGTTTCTGTGGAGTTAATACTGGAGTTAGAATTGGAGTTAAATACTTTAAGAAGATCTGGACTCTGCATTTCAAAAAAAACCACAACCTTGTAACTTTGAGAACTTGACTTTCTAAATGCTCTGATAATATGTACTCTTCCGATTCTCCAATACATGGTTTAATCTCCCCTCCTGCATCTCACTATGCCCTCCCTATTGCTTTTTCTGTTTAATCTCTCCCCACTCCTTTGTAAACATTTCTGTTCTCTCCAACTTCCACACTCCCCTCCTATCCACATTTCTTCATCTCTCCTCCCCTCCACCAGTGCCCATACAATGCACCATTATTTATACACCTATTTCCCAACAACTTCCTTACCACTCAATAAAAAGCACCCTAACAAATCCTCTATTCACACCCTCTTTCTACTCCATTCTGCTGCTGGGTATATCTCTCCTAATCCTGAACCCCAAACATAAACACACCTGCTCTCACCCACGCCTCCCTGCCATCTCCTCCCATGCAAATGATGTTAACTTTCTTATTTAATCCTGACCAACCTTAAAAATTGCCCCACAAATCAAGCATCCCAACAGTCTCTGGCTATTGTCTCACACCCACAGTCACTCCTACACTGGCGACACACTTTATTCGAGCTCGGCTAGTCCCACGAATTCGGGTATACTCGGGTGTATTGAGGTTTGTGACTGTTTTCTGCCCGAGTGCATTGCGTTATTTTCCAGGCAGGGATTGAAGCATTTTATTCCCGCTGGCTGCAATACTGCACAGTATATATATATATACTGCATTACAATTCATGAATTTATGCCATCTGGTAGACACGCGAAGCATTGCAGCCTATTAAATCCTAATCATTATCATTTAACAGATCAGCCGCCCGTCAGCCAGGCATGAACCATGGCTGGGAAGGCAAACGCAACGGGGCTTGTCTGAGGGGAGGAGCGGCGCATTCCAGGTATCTGCCAGGTACATACTGGGTATTTGCTCGAATAAAGTGTGTCGCAGCAGTACCACCCATTGTGACCAAACACTGCCATCTACAGCACTTATTCCCTCACCTGCTGTCTCTGTAAATTTCCCAACATACCTCTTAGTATGTAAGCCCTTTGGGGCAGGGATTTCCTTTCCTATTGTCTGATTTTGTTGCGCTTAATGTATTATTATAATTCCCTGTACTGTATTCTTTGAAGTGCTGAGTACACTTTTGGCGCTATATAAAGACATACATATCAATATATCACTGATTGCCGACAAGAATCAATAAATGATTACGGTGGCTGTTATAGTCCAATGTTCTTCATGGGATTGGGGATGCAATCAGAGAGCGTTCTCTCTAGGCAATAGCATGGCCAGTTGTCATAGTGATGACAATCAAACAGCCATCAGCCTCAAATCTCATTAAGAGAAGGATCCAGATGTATGTATACACGGAGAAAATAAAAAAGACAAAAATACCAAAAAGTGAAACGGATATTTGAGGCAGGTAAAAAAAACAATGTGCCCATAGCTAAATGCAATATTCCAATTAAATCCAGAGTGTGTGTAAATAAATCCCCCTGAGAGCAGATAGATTGCTCATGGTACAGTAATCCTATTCAGAAACAGACAATAATGTAGCCCAATTTGTGGGTAATGCCCCTGATATTCTGTAGACATGAAAAGATCAACATATTCATAGGGACAGAGGTAAAACACTAAATGCCTGTATTAAATGCCCCTGTGGGTGGTAGAAGTGTGTACAGACCCAATATGGTGGTGTAGAGGATCCTAGATAATGTCAGCTATGTAGGAATGCAATCAAATGTATATATGTACCAGCCAAGATCAGCCAGTATGGAGTTGAAGACCATAAATAAAATCTGTAGAAGTCACAGATTAGACAATAGCACAACCAAAAATACCCTAACACATATTCTTACACACAATGTCTCGCACACCAAAAATATTGATGATAAAAGACCAAGTGGCATAACAATGAACCACATATCCATGTCCACACTACGATAAACATAAAATGGAGAGTATTAAAAACAAGTGCAAATAAAAGGATAAATGAGCAAACCGAGCCACCCTAAAAGAAACAACTCAGGTTTAACTCCTTATTCATACCTCAGGGAATCATGGTATTGTTTATTAATCCCAATGGCCTCTCGTTGGAGCTTTCATTTTAACCTACTGCCCCCTCTTCGAGGTCTTTCTACCTTTCAATAACATGGAATCTAGGTTGGTTAATCTTAGAGTTAATGTGTTGTGCTATATCTAAGCTGGTTGGCCTGGTTGTTTTTGTAGATAAAATAATTGGCCACTGTGGCCTCCAAGTCACCCCTACATATGGCTGTTTTATGTTGGCCAATCTTCTTTCCCCTTTTGTGTGGTCTCGCCCACATTTTCTAACCAACAGGGACATTTAATAAGATATACAACATATCTCGAAGAACAGGAAAAATAATTCCTAATAATGTACTTCTGTCCTGTCAGTGGATGTGTAAACGTGGCCTCTCATGCACGCTATTGTATTGCGCATAGGCACAACACCTAAAAGTCCCACATTTCAGGGGCTAAGATATATTTGAGAGGATGTTTTCCCACCCAAATCTGCTTTGACAAGCATGTATCTCAGTCAACCTGAAATAACAAAGACCAGTGGGAGGTAATGGTGTTTCTAATCCTCCGAATTATAGACTGAGATAAAGGGTACTAGAAAGTTCCCTTCTTGTTTCTCCCCTCCCCCCCTCCATTATTCTCAGCTCTTCTCAGTAATGACATTCTTGGAATAGATGCAACTTTCTGATATTTTTCATCCAAAAGCAGTTTCAGTAGCCATCTATTTAAAACATTTATGAATGATATCTAAGCCCTTTGGTACCAGTTCAGTAGAGCTAATAATTCTCCTCACCCAGAGGAATTGACTGAGGGGCAGACATCTCATGGTGCCCAGCGGGTAATTACTGTCATTAGGAGATTATTTGTATCCATTTCTTAGTGTATATGTCAGCATTCAATCTGCATTCATGTAGAGTAATAGTAGTGTCAAAAAAATTAATTGTCATTTCATGGTGGACGAGTGTCACCAATATATACTACTGTTCAATTTTAGATACTTAATCTTTCTTTTGTAGAAAATTGGTCCTAGCACAGATGTAGGATCTAGATATATCCACAAGGGGTCTCAGAAGTTTATCTAAAAAAAATAAAAATGGGTTGATGGATAGATTCAGATCCAGCAACGATAGGATGTCCAGGAAGATGAAATAAGTTTTTATGGATCTTCAGGAGGGTATATAGAATTGGGATAGTAGGATCCTTCTTATTCAAGAAGTCAAATTCTCTCTTAGAAATACATTAACAAACTGAAAAACAAAGTTTATGATTTACATTCTCGCCCAATCATTTTGACTAAGGAGTTTAATATTCTTAACTCTACTTCAAAGTATAGAGATCTTATTGTAAAATCAGCTGACAAGGGTGGGGCCATGGTAGTTATGAATCAGGTTCACTATAGGGGGATAATCCTGAGGCAGCTTGAGGTTCAGGCCAATTACAAGAAAGTTGATACTGACCCCATGAAGGAGACTGGGGCTCTAATTGAAAGGATCTGCAGGGAAGCTCTAAAAGGGCGGTTTATTTCTAAGAGACAATTTGACTTCTTGAATAAGAAGGATGCTATGATCTCAGTTCTTTGAACATTCTCATTTTATACACATCCCATGTTTTGGGAATGTTGGTGTATGTGGGTGCAATATATAGATGATGTCTTTCTGGTCTGGTTAGGCGATAAAGTCTGTTTCAGTTTGTGGAGGACATTAATAGGGCTTGTCCCACTATGGGTTTCATGCAAATCTACCATGAAACGACAATTAATTTTTTGACACTACTATTAATCTACGAGGGCAGATGCATTCTGACATATACACTAAAGAAACGGATACCAATAATCTCCTATACTATGAGAGTTATCACCCATTGTGCACCATCTGAGGTCTGCCCTTCAGTTAATTCCTCTGAGTGAGGAGAACTATTAGCTCTCCTAAGCTGGTATCAAAGGGCTTAGACTTCATTCATAAACGTTTTATAGAGAGGGGCTATCCGAAACTGCTTTTGGATGAGCAACTATATATTATATATAACTTGTGATAAACCGCTCACCACTATGTGACAATAAATATGATAAATGATCAAAACACAACCGGTGAAAAGGAATGGTAAACACACAAAAACAAACAAGGAGATCAAGGTGCCTCCCAAAGATCCCTATTAATTGCACAACAAGGCTACTGTAATGTATAGGGGTATAATACTCCCTGCCAAATTGTCTGATTAGCTGTATAGGGTACACGAAGTAACTGCTCCCAACACTGTCGGCGGACAGTTACCACTAAAATCCTAATACGGGCCAAAATAATAAAGTTTTATTAATACAAAGACAATGACGCATACTCTAATTATCATAAAAACAATTAAAACAAAAGGGTGATAGGTAACACCAAGAGGGAATATGGTGGACAATCCAAGTACAAATAATCAAATATTCCCTAATGGTGGTGACTAGATCATGGTGTGAGGTTAATAGAGAGGTGTCTATTATATGTCTGGACAGCCAAATGTACATTATTCATCAGATACTCGTATCGATGGCATTAAGGTAACACCCAGATGCCTAAATTGGCTCTGGGATACCAGTACAGTATATACCCTGATGGTGTATCCCTAGATATAGCCTCCTCTCTATGTATAGGGCAAGGGTAGCTAACTGTGTTTAATGTCGGTGCAGACTTGGTAACTCAGTATAGTCATAAAATAAAAATATCACAAAGGAGTTTATACTCTAACAGCAAACCCCTAGGCTTTTGATCAAGCCATGTTCCTTGTGATTTGACTTGATAGTGGCTCCTTACTAGGATATCCTTAAGATTACGGCTTCTCCTACTTGTTAATTTAGGTGTAATTGATAGAACCCCTTTCAGGTCCTCATCATCAAGTAGGATATGCCAGTGTTTATTAAAAATCCGAAAGATTGAGCCCCATTGGTCGCTAAATGTTCCAATTTACCGAATGGGTCTATAGTCGTTGGTGGAGTTACTGGGGGCTGTATTAACTAGAAGGTGTGTCCTGGTTGTTTCAACCGCTCTATTATAGGCTTTTCTGAAGTTACCCCTTGAATGACCCGTTCAATAAATCTTTCTGTCATGCTTTTTGCTTGTTCCTTGAATTCACTTAACGTTGAACAGTTACGCCTTAATCGAAGATAATGGCCTATGGGGAAAGTCTTGATCACATGTTTAGGATGTTGGCTATCAGCCCTCAACAGGCTATTGGTCGCAGTGCTTTTTCTGAAAATAGTTGTCTCAAATTTACCTTCAGTGTCTTTGAATACAGTAATGTCAAGGAAATCTATGCTTGACTCACTTGAGACAAAGTAAGTTTCAAATTGTGTAGGTTAATATTTAACACATCAACGAATTCATTCAGGAATCCCAAGGTTCCTGTCCATTACATCAGAATATCATCAATGAACCTTACCCATAACTCCACTTAACACGTATACGGTTCCAGGGCCTCACTGAAGACCACAGTCTCCACCCACCAGCCTAGATATAAATTCGCATAGGTGGGAGCACATGTGGTCTCCATGGCGGTGCCCTGGACCTGATGGTAATATCTATAAAACTAATATACACCATCAGGGTACTGCTGCGACACACTTTATTCGAGCAAATACCCAGTATGTACCTGGCAGATACCTGGAATGCGCCGCTCCTCACCTCTGACAAGCCCCGTTGCGTTTGCCTTCCCAGCCTGGGTTCATGCCTGGCTGACGGGCGGCTGATCTGTTAAATGATAATGATTAGGATTTAATAGGCTGCAATGCTTCGCGTGTCTACCAGATGGCATAAATTCATGAATTGTAATGCAGTATATATATATATATACACTGTGCAGTATTGCAGCCAGCGGGAATAAAATGCTTCAATCCCTGCCTGGAAAATAACGCAATGCACTCGGGCAGAAAATAGTCACAAACCTCAATACACCCGAGTATACCCGAATTCGTGGGACTAGCCGAGCTCGAATAAAGTGTGTCGCCAGTGTATGTACTGTACTGGTATCCCAGAGCCAATTTAGCCAATCTGGGTGTTACCTTAATGCCATCTATACGGGTATCTGATGAATAATGTACATTTGACTGTCCACACATATAATAGACACCTCTCTATTAACCCCACCCCACGATCTAGTTACCACCATTAGGGAATATTTGATTATTTGTACTTGGATTGTCCACCATATTCCCTCTTGGTGTTACCTATCACCCTTTTGTTTTAATTGTTTTTATGATAATTAGAGTATGCGTCATTGTCTTTATATTAATAAAACTTTATTATTTTGGCCCGTATTAGGCTTTTAGTGGTAACTGTCCGCCCACAGTGTTGGGAGCGGTTACTTCGTGTACCCCATACAGCTAATCAGACAATTTGTCAGGGAGTATTATATCCCTATACATTACAGCAGTCTTGTTGTGCAATTAATAGGGATCTGTGGGAGACACCTTGATCTCCTCGTTTGTTTTTGTGTGTTATTACCATTCCTTTGCACCGGTTGTGTTTTGATCATTTATCATATTTATTGTCACATAGTGGTGAGCGGTTTATCACAAGTTATATATATATAGCTGTTTTTGGACATTGTTAGTGTCCTCTCTAGATATACCAGCTCCCCTGGGGGGATTGAATATGTCATATTATCGGTTTTACCCTACAACCTAAGTTTTTTCACTGACTAGCTATACCCCTGTCTTGGTGGACCAACTGTTAAGTATTAGTTACCTATTTACTATTTAACTAGATGATTTTCCAGAATTCCCCCTCATTACCTCTGGCTATGACGGGATTTCTGTCAACCCAACAGGATTTTGGCCTATGGCAAACAGAAGCACAGAATCTGTTTTCTAATAAGGAACAACCATCTCCAGACACTATTCCTAAAGATATCAATAGATTCTTTAGTGATCTAGAAAGACTATATTGTAAACGGGCCAAGATCTGGTGGGAAACAGCAAGCCTAGAGAATTATTTAAAGCTTGAATTAGTACCAAGAGGCTTGAGGGTGAATTTGTCTCCCTCTCACCAGATAAATGATGAAACTTTTATAAAACAATGGGAGAAAATACTATTAAAATGTTCGGCTGATCTGATGCAACTTTTGGTTACATTTTAGACGTAAAGATTTGACGTAATTCAATCTGAAATTGAGAAACGGTTACCTGAAATTGAGACTTGGAGAGAAGTCCCAAATTTCGATAAATATGAATTGAAATTGAAGTCACAAATTGATAACTTCATAGCAGGAGTTAAAGATAGGATGCATCGTAAATATACACGTGACAAATCTGATTTTGAAGAGAACCGCATTTTCAGATATAAAATCTTCCAACATAAACAGCAGAATAGGAACAAGCGTCGTCCCGTGGCTCTTACTTCCTCCACAGAATGGGAGGGTTTAGCCAGCGATCTAGAACAAGAGCAGAACATTGAGCATAGGCCGACTATAACTACCCCTATACCATCTACTAGTACGGCGAGTTTTTTAGATTTGGAGGGGCCATCCTACCTAACGGTTTTCACAGCATCAGATCTAATAAAGGTAACATTTCAGGACTAATGTGTCCCTTCCTATGACCTGTTGGGTCTGAGGAAGGGACAGATTAGTCCTGAAAGGTTACCTTTATTAGCTCTGATGCAGTGAATACATTATTGAAGTTTTTTCAAACTCAAAACAAGTCTCCTGTGTGCTCCTTCTTTTCCTCTATTTTGTGCCTATTATCAGGTCCAGCTTTGAGACGCCGGGACCATTGGAAGGTAAGCACCAGAAGCAAAATAATATTTATATTCTTTCTATAAATAGTGGTGTGCCATTTATACCTACTATTGCTCCTAGACAACAGTTAACCACCAAGTTGGTTTCTAGAACTGACCCGTGTCTGTATTATGCAAAAGTATAAACCTAACAGGAAAGAAGAACGGCACTATGGATTTCTGCAAAAAAAGAATTCATTAAAAAGTCTCCAAAAAAAAGGTGTTTCAGCTATCTCAGTAGCCTTTTTCCAAGTCATATCCTGTTTAGTTCATCAGAGTGAGTAACTGGTCTCACCACGGGAAAGAAGCACAGGTATACGTATCTTTAGATTTTTTCTATTTTGATATGCAACTATCTTTGCTTTATGCAGGTGTATGGAATGTGGAACATTGCCATGGATGTCGGTTACTAAATTACAACTCTCATTAAGATAATATACAGCTGCACTTTAGCTTTTACAGCTGCATCTGTTTTTGCTTTATTATTTTGCTTTCTGACCTATACTTGAAGATAAAAATTGAAGAACTGCTGGTGCATTTTCCATAGTTTACATACTTTAGGCCCAGGGTGGGCAACTCTGTCGCCATTCGCCACTTGTGGCGAATTGGCAGTGACACTGTGGCGAACAGGGCTGCCGGGACTCCCTGATGGGGGGGGTGGATTTCTAACTTTCCTAACAGGCGGCAGGGGGAGATGATATGAAGCGGTGGAAGATGGTAAGCTGCGCGGAGATGCTATGTGGCACCCGGCTGAAAGTAAGAGCCGGTAACATAATTACTTGTGAGAGCCAGAGCAGGACTGCAGGGGAGGTGCGCCATCTAGCAGCCTGACCCGGAACTTCCTGTCTGCTGCTACCTCACCGCTCCTCTCCCCGTGCTGCTCCTGCTCTGACTCAAGAGATTCTACTACCGGACAAGGTAGGCATGGATGGGAGGACTGGGAGAGATATGAGGGGGTCAGGGAGAGATTTGAGGGCAGATGGGAGAGATGTGAGGGGCTGGGTGAGATGTGAGGAGGCTGGGTGAAATGTGAGGGGGCTGGGTGAAATGTGAGATGGGAGGGGGCTGTGAGAGATGAGAGGGGGCTGTGAGAGATGGGAGGGGGCTGGGTGAGATGGGAGGGGGCTGAGTGAGATAGGAGGGGGCTGTGAGAGATGTGAGGGCGCTGGGAGGGATGTAAGGGCTGGGTGAGATGTGAGAAGGGAGGGGGCTGGGAGAGATGGAAGGGGGCTGGGAGAGATGGAAGGGGGCTGGGAGAGATGGGAGGGGGCTGGGTGAAATGTGAAGGGGGCTGGGTGAGATGTGAGGAGGGCTGGGTGAGATGTGAGGGGGCTGGGAGAGATGTGGGGGGGGGTGGATGGGAGTTATGTGAGGGGGGCTCTGGTCTTTACCCCCCTCCCCCCCACATGCAGTCCTGTTCAACTGAATAAAGACATTATAAAAAAAAACATAAATATAATACAGAAACATGAAACATCTCCCCATCTCCCTTTCCCCTCCCCCCCCCTGGTGGGAGATAATCTTTTACTAAAAATGTTGAATCCCACCACTGGGGGGAGAGGGGGTGCTTGATGATGGGGGAGATCAAGGGTGCTGATCAAGGGTGCTTGGGAAGATGATGAGGGGGAGTTAAATGAGATGGTGATGAGGGGGAGGTTAAATGCGATGGTGATGATGAAGGGGGTGAGGAGATGATGATGAGGAGGAGGGTAGTGGTGGCGTAAATGGGAGTTGCGGTCTGAGGGCGTGCGCTTGCTGTGCCGTGCGCGCGCGTGGCAGTTATAGTTGGCTGAGGTTAGTCAGCCTTTCTATAATGGTGCTGCGCACGGCAGGGAGCGTGGAACCGGCCGACAGGGGGGAAGATGAGGAAAATAAAGATTTTACGCCACTACCACCACTGAAATGTGTGTGTGTGTGTGTGTGTGTGTGTGTATGTGTGTGTGTGTGTGTGTGTGTGTGTGTGTGTGTGTGTGTGTGTGTGTGTGTGTGTGTGTGTGTGTGTGTGTGTGTGTGTGTGTGTGTGTGTGTGTGTGTGTGTGTGTGTGTGTGTGTGCGTACAATGTTAATAAATAATTTATTAAACCATTTCTTTATTTATTTCAAACGTATTTATAATACACACACAGTACCTCACTTGCTCACAGCATACACACAAGAAGCATGCGTCACGTGCACGCGCGCTCGCACACACTATAGAACGGCCCTGAGAATTTATAAACTTGTTCAAACAGTGTGTGTTTAAAATGTTTGCATCTGCAACATACAGTAATACCTCAATTTGTACATTGTGTGGCTATTTTCACTTCTAATTCGCCACACCTGTGGCTACATTGAAAAATAGGTTGCCCACACCTGCTTTAGGCCTTTAGACAATTTAATTTATTTCTAAATAATTCTACTGTGTCTAGTGAGATGCTTGTCCTTGTCTGCTTTATGGAAATATTTAATGTCATGTAATGTACTTACGAATGGGAAAGGATATCTTATTCTGTCAATTTTTCTGTCAATTTGTGTTATCATTGGGCCTCATTGCTACATTTAATGAAGTAAAGACTTAAAAAGTTGTTAACTCAGTTATTCATTTTCTTTACAATAATTAATTTCTTAATCACAATGCAGGCATAATTGCATATACAGCAGGGCCCCGCTTCTCGGTGCTCCGCTTTTTGGCGATTCGCTGATACGGCGGCACCGAGAAGGGGGCTGCCATGTTGACTTTGAATTCGCGCATGCGCAGAACGGGCGGGTGGGTCCGGCGCGCATGCGCAAACCGCAGGTCGCATATGCGCAGAACGGCGAAAATGCCGGTTTGCACATGCGCAGCACTGAAAATCGCCGGATCTGCTTTGCGGCGATTTTCACTATACGGCGGGCCTTAATGGTGTCATACTGAGCCACTAATTGAGCCAGCTGTGCTGAAGTAGGGATATCCTGACGAAGCCATCTAATGGTGAAACACATAGGAGGAGGAGCATAGGGTTTATGCTTTCATTTGGTGCAGCGGAGCGGAGCAAGCAACACCACGAATTGGGCTCCTGGCAGCAGCACCTGCTCTAGGCTTGTTTGCCTGTATATCGGCCATTACTACTGTGAAGGCGGATCGGAGTGGGCCAGACACAGCCCAGAGACAACCGGGAAGGGTCTGTGCGTCATAGCCGGAAGTGACGTCAGACCCGGACACCCGGAGGGCTGTGCGGTGCCATTTACCTGTTCAGCGAGACCGTAGTGAGCTGCGGGATTGGAGAGAGCCATCGGACCCCCACTGACCAGCAGTGGATTCAGGGTGAGCACATTGAGTATTGGCTCAGCCCTGGGGTACACCTCTATACCGACAGTTGCCCGGGCAGTGCACGTTTTTCAGGACTCTGACTTTCCACCGGGATTCTCCCGCTGTTAACCCCTCGGAGACCCATTGAGTGAAAATTGCAAAGCAGCTTCATTTGCACATCATTATTTATTTTAACATTGTTTTTGGTTATTTATATCGTGATTATTCTGTTGTCCTTGATTGTGATCTTAAGGACACGATTTAAAATAAAAGTGTTTAGTTTGACCACTACCCCTTTTTGACTGCGCTTCTAACTTTTTTTCTTTCTGCTGTTACGTGATCATCAGGGACTGGGGTTCCCTGTATTAAGAACCTGCGGTACAAATTGGGTTGTGGTTCTCTTACACATTTATCTAATTCATTTAGCAAGACCCTATACGCTCCGGATTGGTTCATGTCACATGTTTTTTGTATTTATCATTTAATATTTTCAGCCTCTTTTTGCAGTAACATCTATATTTGGCGCACTTTATTTTTCTTTTTCCTTTGTTTAAATGTGACCTGTTTGCGGCCCTCGAGGACTGGAGTTGTGCAGGCCGGGACTAAGGTAATGAAGCTGCTTTTATTTTAATATTACAGCATAGTAGCAGAGGGTCTCGGAGCTAAACCGCATTGATTTTAGGTCCAGGGACCCCCTGCTTCCACACTAACAGGCCACGTTATGGGGTGCCGGTATCCCGGCGGCCATGTTAAAATTCTCCCACATTACGGCCTACCTGATTGGGGGATTTAAACAAACCAGAGGGATACTGGCACCCCATAATGGGGCCTGTAACTCAGTAAGCAGGGGATCCCCGGACATGGAATCAATGCGGTTCATCTCAGGAGACCCTCTGCTACAATACGGTAATATTAAAATAAAAGCAGCTTCATTACCTGTGCGGCTAACTGCCAAGGCAATAAAGGTGTTAAAGCAGACTACCAGGTTTATTGGGGGCAGAGGGTGGTTAGGCCTCCCGGGTGGGTAATGGGGATGGTGGGTTAACCCCATTAATTACTATAGTGGTTACTAACCGCTACGGTAGATTGTATTTTTTATTGTACTTTTGCTGACAACAGAGGACAAGGACTGTGATGAGGATGAGGACAGCCTTCATCCTGGAAGGGGTAAGTGCAAGTTTTATTTACTTTATGTTGGCTGGGTAATGTTATATGTTAAATGAGCAAATGCCCTAGTATACTGTACATATCTGGATAATAGTAATTTTGCATATTACTGTACTGTATACTGTATGTTGGGGGGCTGTTGGGGGTACAGGGGGTGGATTATGTACAGATGTACAGTAGGTAGTAAGTATTGTAATGCTTATTGTGGGTAGAGGAATTGAGTGAAGGGTTTATTTGCCACAGGGTATGTGGTTAGGCTTCAGGAGGGTAGTGGGAGGGGGTAACTCTTTCATTACTATAGATGTTACTACCGCTAAGGTAATGAAAGGGTTATCCCCTCCCGCAACCTTACTGGTAGGCCTAAACACCCACCATAAGTATACCTTATGATTCAATAGCTTATAAAACCACCTTTAGCAGCAATAACTTGAAGTAATCGTTTTCTGTATGACTTTATCAGTCTCTCACATCATTGTGGAGGAATTTTGGCCCACTCCTCTTTACAACGTTGCTTCAGTTCATTGAGGTTTATGGGCATTTGTTTATGCACAGCTCTCTTAAGGTCCAGCCACAGCATTTCAATCTGGTTGAGGTCTGGACTTTGACTGGGCCATTGCAACACCTTGATTCTTTTCTTTTTCAGCCATTCTGTTGTAGATTTGCTTGTGTGCTTGGGGTCATTGTCCTGTTGAATGACCCAATTTCGGCCAAGCTTTAGCAGACAGACAGATGGCCTCACATTTGACTCTAGAATACTTTGGTATACAGAGGAGTTCATGGTTAACTCAATGACTGCAAGGTTACCAGGTCCTGTGGCTGCAAAATAAGCCCAAATCCCCACCCCTCCACCACCGTGCTTGACAGTTGGTATGAGGTGTTTGTGCTGATATGCTGTGTTTGGTTTTCGCCAAATGTGGAGCTGTGCATTATGGCCAAACATCTCCCTTTTGGTCTCGTCTGTCCAAAGGACATTGTTCCAGAAGTCTTGTGGTTTGTTCAGATGCAACTTTGCAAACCTAAGCCGTGCTGCCATGTTCTTTTTAGAGAGAAGAGGCTTTCTCCTGGCAACCCTTCTAAACAAACCATACCCGTTCAGTCTTTTTCTAATTGGACTGTTATGAACTTTAACATTTAACATGATAACTGCAGCCTGTAGAGTCTGAGATGTAACTCTTGTTTTTTTTTGCAATTTCTCTGAGCATTGCACGGTCTGACCTTGGGGTGAATTTACTGGGATGTCCACTCCTGGGAAGATTGGCAACTGTCTTGAATGATTTCCACTTTTGAATAATCTTTCTCACTGTAGAATGATGGACTTTAAATTGCTTGGAAATGGCCTTATAACACTTCCCAGATTGATGGACAGCAACAATTGCTTCTCTAAGATCATTGCTGATGTCTTTCCACCTTGGCATTGTGTTAACACACACCTGAATGCTCCAGACCAGCAAACTGCTAAAACTTCAGCTTTTATAGAGGTGGTCACACTTGCTGATGATTAATTAATCAAGGGCATTTGATTAGTTGCACCTGTCTGCTACTTCACATCTTAATTCCTATGGAAGCAGTAAGGGTGTACTTAGCTTTTCACACATAGCTTCTCCATTTTGGCTTTTTTTTTGTTAAATAAATCATGACACGGTGTAATATGTCATGTGTTGTTGTTCATCTGAGGTTGTATTTACCTAATTTTTAGACCTGCTAAGGAACAGATGATTGTTATTATGTCCTGATATGTAAAACCATAGAATTTAAAGAGGGTGTACTTTCTTTTTAACACAACTGTATATATATCAGCATAAACAGACCATGAACATCTTCTCTAGACATTATATGTAGCAGAGTCCCCCTCCTTACCTCTGGTGAGGGGGAACTGCTAAAGGTATCCAGAGCTCCGCACCGAATGGAAATGTGATGGTGGCCATTGCAGAGGTGGGGTGCATATGCAGTGGCATGCGGTGGTCATCTTTGTCACCATCAGCCATGTTCCAATGACACTGTCCTTACCGGATATGTGCGCAACATTGAGCCAGATCCAGGGGTTTGCTAAAGCCTGCCTCTTAGATCTAAACTGGGATGCAACTCTCCTGTGGAGTGCGATTTTAGTTAACTGCTGCCATGATATATCAGAGGAAAATGCTCCACCATTTTTGCTGCTCCCTGGAGGCCCACCCAGCGGATGTCCCCTCACCTGCCCCAAACTAACCATCAAAATTGAGACAACTAGTGTTGTCCCTAGCGTGGAGGAGTGTCAGGTGGTTATGACTTTACCTTCCCCCAGGAGTCCTAGCCGAAGTAAGGCCGGTAGCCGATGTTCTCTTCGGAGCCACCACAGTTCCACAGTTTCCATGGAGTTCAGGTACTCGCTGGTGTCCTACAGCAGCTGTCAGAGAAGCTAAGACAGCCATCCCCAACACAGCGGTATCGTAAGTTAAAAGTCATTTCTGGGGTATTGCCAACGCCCACGGGAGAAGAATCGATTGAAGGATGGAAGGACCATACCTTGCAAGTACTTGAAGAGTGGTCCTGTTCCGAAGCTGTCAAGAGATAGCTGATAATAGAATGCCTAAAGCCCCCTGCTTCGACGATGGTAAGAATGCACCGGAAACAGAACGCGGACGAAACAGCCCAGATGCTTTTGACTTCCTAATTCAGGCTTATGGTCAGGAGGATGATGAAAGTTGGTCTAAGTTATATGACCTCCGACAGAAAGAAGGGGAGGAGCTTTCTGCATTCTTACACCGTATACAATTAGTATTGTGGCCACTACTCACCCGCAAAACTCATCCCCGTTTCTGAAGTGGATGAATTTTGCCGTAAATAGTTCCTGAGATGGTCGAACCCCACTCATCATATAGCCAACCTGCTCCGTTGTGCTCTCATGCAAGGGAGTCCTCCTACATTTACAGGGCTATTGAATCAAGTGAAAGTGCACAAAGCACAAGCATGGTTACACAATCCCGAGAAGCCTAAGGATTCTCACAAGGGAGAGACCAAAGGGGTGCTGTCCCAGAAATCTAATGAGACGGAAAGTACAGAGGATAACCTCCTTCAGTGGCACCTATCTCCATCTCCAGGGTGCCCCGGAAAACAGTCCTTACACCTAGTGCCGGTGCAAGCCAAGATACCCGCTGCTAGAACTGTTACCTAGAAGGTCATTGTAAAAGGGGATTTATCCCTGTTCAGGAAATGTGCCTCTAATCCAGCAGTGTGTTGGTTAACTGCTGGTAGTCAATTAACCAACACCACCGGGCTGATTAGGTTTGTTAGAAAAGCCTGCCTTTGAGACAGGAAGGGAGATTGTTTCCTGAGTCTCACAAATTGTGGGACTGACCATAGGAACAGGTGTCTTGAGCTACAGGGGACTGCAAACTGCCAGCAAGACACAGGGGAAAGTACTTCTAAACCTGGATCCTGACATTGCCTTATCGCCCAAAGGTCTGGACACCAGAAGAACAAAGAAGCCTTCCCCTACAAGAAACAGGTTAGACTTTCCTTTCTAAGACTTTTTGTAAATCTGCACATATCAGATATATGTTTGGGGCTGGGAGACATGCTAATCTAAAGGGAGTGGTTGACTGCATAGGTTTAACTAGAAATACTCCCAAGTGGAACAGAAGCTTTGTTTGACCCCTTATTTTCATACATTTGGATGATTTTCTTGTGTTAAAGAAACGGGCGCAATAAAAGCCTTATTTAATTTCACCTTCAACAGTCTCCATTGCATACCTCTGCACATGTCCTCCTACATATGGTTGTCAGAAGTTGGGACTGAGGTGGCCCTTGAAGTTAAAAGGGGTCCCAGTGATTACCTGTGAATTTGTTTTGTGCTTTTTGCCTACAAACAGCCTGAGCAACATAAACAAAGATCTCATGCAGCAGAGACCAGAATTAAAGGGATACACATCCAGGCAGGAAATCTACACTGCACTGAAGAAAGCCACAAAACCACAGACGGACTCTTTTCCCCAATCCCAAGAGGAGAGAGAGAGAGACTGCTGAAGCAGGTAAACCTTACTTGCCTATCACAGTAAATTGTAATATGGTCGTTGAAATAGGGGTTTTGCCTTCCAGCCATAGTCAGGGTTCAAGAAGTAAGTTAGCCCTTAAAAGGGATAGGCGTTTGTTGTTTTCAAATGTTTCGCTGAAGCAGTGAATACAGATGGTGACCCACGAGCGGTACTGATTCTGCAAGTTAAGGCTACCACACCGCATAGGACTACCAGCTGTGAATGGAGCATATGCAGAAAAGTGTGAAATTGATGCAAGACTGTGCTGAAGCAGGTGAATTTTCAGCAAACAAATGCTGAGGGTTAAATTGCCCTACCGGGGAAAAAGGAATTGCTGAACTGTGTAAAAGGTATCCCAAAGCCAATTGCTGAGTGTTGAGTCGCCCTGCCGGGAGTGAAAGAAATATTCCACTACAAAGAATATTTTTTTTTTCTGCAAGTAAAGTCTATCTATGTATCTTGGGAGTAAAACAGGCACCCAAAGTGTGAAGAGTGAATGCCATAATACCCAAAGATGAGACTGAAAATTACTGAACTCAAGCAGAAAACCAAATGCCTTTGCTGAAGCCAGAAAGTGGGCAGCTAGCAAGCATTATATTTAAAGAAATAGAACCCTGGGAATGTAAAATGGCCACCCAGCTGAAGTCAAATACAGACTCTGCAAAAATAGGAAGGAAAATTTGTTTCTGGTGTAAAGAACCCCCCCACACGGAGCAGTGTCCCTTCAGGCCTTATTCAGACGATGAGAGTGAATGCATGAACAGTAATGCTAATATTGTAAAACTTACCCAAGGGAAGAAAAAGTCTACAGAGAGGCCTGTGAGAGCTACAACCTCTACAAGCAAAATATGCCCACCTGTAGGACTACAACCATTTGGGGTTCTAGCAAATACAGGGGCAACAGCTGCAATATCGCCTCCTGAGGTCAGGAAGAAAATTACACCTGATAGCCCCAAAATGGAGGACAAGATGCAGCGTTCCTGTAATGAACCCTACCCCACGGAAAAGTGGCCCTTCCAGTCCAATAAAGAGGGATACATCTTTTACGGGGAACCCGAACCGAGTCACACCCACAAAACACCCCAAGAATGGTGGGGGTGCCTGAACTCGGTACGAACCGAAAAGACCGCTCTCTATGATGACGAATATGATCAGCAGGAGAATGAGCGGGAGCAGCAGATCACCAAATATTTCTGTCAGCTAACTCAACTGCAATAAAAGCCTGGCGTATACAACGAAGCTGCTGAAGTATCAAATAAAGAAGGAGACCCCAGTATTCCTGATGGGACGGAGTCATCCAAAACAAAAAGGCGAAAAAAGAAAAGCGGTTCTTCACTTACCGTGGAAGGAACAGACACGTTCGCAGATCCGGTGGAGAAAAAGGGGGACCGAGATGCCCGGCAGCCTAGAGAAAATGGAGAATTCATCCCGCGGATAACCGAATATCCAGAGGGCCCAAGGCAGAAGTCATGTGACCCAAAGAAGGTTCTGTCCGGTGCCAACATTGAGGAACCCTCAACTAACCATCCCAGGGAAGCGTAACCGGAACCAGTGAGTGTCGATCCCTTGACCAGCCCTGAAGATGCCCTGAAAAATGCCAGGCATGACTGTGATATGCTCCGTGAACAATTGAAACAAAAGAAAGATGATTACACAGAGCTACAGAAAAATAACGTGAAGCTACAGAAAGTTGTGCTCACAATTTACTCTTTGGCCAGGACAGAATTGGACGATCTCAAAACTGAGCTAGATGCTGCAAACACTACAAAAGCCACCAGGGTGGAAAAGCAGAGCCAATCCGATAAAATGATGGCTAAGCTGAAGCGGAAGTATGAGGAGACACTGAAGGAGATTACAGTCTTTAAGGAAGAGGTTCACGGTCTTCGCCTAGAAATGAATGCCTCACAACAAGAGGTCAACAGTGTCCGGACAGAGGTGGACGTGTCCCAGAAGGAGGTTCATACACTCCGCACAGCACTGGATGCCTCACACCACGAGATCGGCACCTACCGCATAAAACTGGAAGTCTGTAAAAAGGAACTTCACTGTCTCACTGAGGAGCTGGACATCTCTCAAAAAACTAACCTCAGTCTTAATATGAATCTCAAAGTCTCTCTGAAGGAGCTTTAGACCCTCAACCTAGATATGGAAGTCTCCCGCCAGGAGACTGTCATTCTCAAAGCAGATGTGCGTAAATGAAAGGACGGATACATGGAGGCCCTGAAAATTACAGAGACTGTAAAAAGAGAAAACTTAAAACTGAAAGAAGAAAATTCTCAGTTGACAGACTACGTCAAGGAAAAGAATGAAAAGCTGCACGAGCTTAAAGAAATAAATAAACTTTTGGAAGATGAGAAGTTTGAAGCAGAGCACCGACTGCAGAGCACCGACTGCAGTACGCACCTCCAGAAGGCCGAGGAGAAGAAGCAAACTCTGCAGGAAGACAATCTACAGACTGCTAAAGAAGTACAAGAGCTGCAGGAACGTCTGATTACCCAGTATGTCCCCGCAAAGCAGCATGAGAAACTAAAGGCTACCCTGAGCATCACCAAAGCATCGCTAAAGGCCAAGCTTAAAGCCCAGGTGACTTGGCACAAGAGGGAGCACAAAAAGGTCTAGAAACTGAGACAAGTAACTGTGGCCCAAGCAAAGAAATTCACAGTGCTTCACAATACAATGAAAATGTGGAAGCAAGCTCAGAGAAAGCAAAGTGTGATAAATTCCCTGAGAAGAGACTTGCAAGACGCACTCAAAAAACAGAGATCTCTCGCGGATGAGATTACAGTTCTACAAGGACAAGTATTGACCCTGACCAAGCGTCAGTATCCCACAGCCACAAAAACCCATGAAGACAAGGGTACAGTGAGAGCTGGGAATACCGCTTGTCTGAAAAACAAGGTTGCAAAATTTGAACCACCTAAACAAGCAGTAGCAAAACCTTCAGCCACCCAACAGGCAACAAAAAAAGGTACACGTGCTGAATCAAAACCAGAAGAATCCTTAGCTGATGAAGCTGAAAAGATGGGACATTCTCTGGAAGTGGATGTGGAATTGCAACTCAGTCCCAAAGAAGCTGAACTGGCAACTCCATTGAGTGGAAAAAGTGCAGAGAGACAGCTTCAAGAGCGGAAAACTCAAGGGGCTGTTTTTAAACGCTCTGCAACTGTTACCATACAGTCTGCCTACAATAAGAGTAGAACCCGACGCAAGGGAAATCTCATGACCGCGCACGCAGTAAAAAGACTATACTTGGAAAAAGTCCTCCTCGAGTGACTGAGGAGTGCTGATTTCAAGCACCTTTGGGAGGAGACATGAAAAAACTGGAGGAAGGGCTCCAATCCCAGCGGGACTGAGGGTTCTCTTCCTCCATCCACTCTCATTCAAGTCACAGAGATATCTCGAATGAGAGTGGAAGGATGGGCTTTGGCCGTGGCAAGCCTGAGTTTCCCACAAACAGGGGAGGTATGTAACAGGGGATTATCCCTGTTCAGGAAATGTGCCTCTAACCCAGCAGTGTGGTGGTTAACTGCTGGTAGTCAATTAACCAACACCATCTGGCTTATTAGGTTTGTTAGAAAAGCCTGCCTTTGAGACAGGAAGGGAGATTGTTTCCTGAGTCTCACAAATTGTGGGAATGACCATAGGAACAGGTGTCTTGAGCTACAGGGGACTGCACGCTGCCAGCAAGACACAGGGGAAAGTACTTCTAAACCTGGATCCTGACATTGCCTTATTGCCCAAAGGTCTGGACACCAGAAGAACAAAGAAGCCTTCCCCTACAAGAAACAGATAAGACTTTCCTTTCTAAGACTTTTTGTATATCTTCACATATCAAGATATATGTTTGGGGCTGGGAGACATGCTAATCTAAAGGGAGTTGTTGACTGCATAGGTTTAACTAGAAATACTCCCAAGTGGAACAGAAGCTTTGTTTAACCCCTTATTTTCATACATTTGGATGATTTTCTTGTGTTAAAGAAACGGGCGCAATAAAAGCCTTATTTAATTTCACCTTAAACAGTCTCCATTGCATACCTCTGCACATGTCCTCCTACAGTTACTTTGCTAAAGACTGTCCAAAGTCAAGAACCCCCATCCCTGGGGTCATGGCCTTCACCGTTAAAATGGCATAACAGCCACCCATATTCTCGGATAGCGCCCCTGCACCTTGCTCTGAATAGGAGCCCCCATCAAATGCCTACAGTTGAGTAGGACCTGCGGCCATAGTACAAGTGATAGTGGAGTGTATCTATTCCTCTTTGTTGTTGGACACTGGGTCTTAGGTAATCATAATCTACCAGCCATTTTACGGCCTGCATCTAAAACACTTTTTCTTTTTTTTTAGTTGTGGGTTAGTGAAGACTACCCCATTGATGGCGTGATTAAAGTGCGGTTGGATATACCGTTGCTCAATACCAAGAAAACCCACCCCATGGAAGTGGAAGCCTTTATATGTCCTGAGCCCCGGGAACACTGAAGTTCCCCCATCATCTTGGGGACCAATGCAAATGTGGTGAGAGCCCTGATCTGGGCCTCTCTACAAGAAGTTTGTGAATTACCCCTATCATCTTTACGGATTCAACCTGTATTCAAAGAAGAATGCTATAGGATCTCTGCCCAAGATGGATTTGGACAATTTTTCAGCCTTGAGCAAGGGGTGACAGAGATTCCACCAGGGGGAGTGAGGCACATGGCCACTGTACCTTACTACCCAGGCCGCGGCGAGGCAAGTGGTACTTTTCATTAGAGACCATGCCCAAGAGGATGCCAAAAGCGGGTTCAAGGTGGTGCCAGAGATGGAGTGGAAGTCTTCACTTCCTCGACAGTTCAAGTTGACCATCCATAATATCTTACCTCATCCTATACGGTTTGACTTCGGTCAAGCATGGGGGGCGAATATACCCCGTGGTGCCAGTAGAATCTCTAGCTAACGTAAATGCGGCTACCGTCCGGGAAACCCCTCTCGGATTGTAATTTGACTTCAGTGAATCATCCCTGCCAACCGCAAGTTGGCTGAATGCAAAGAGGTGTTCTCCACCAGTGAGATGGATGTGGGCTACAGCAAGAGAGCTCAATGCACAATTCAACTGGATGATGCCACTCTATTCTGGGAGTGCTCCAGACGCATAGCACCCAGAGATGTGGAGGACGTGAGGTATGTCTTGAAGGAGATGGAGACGGTGGGTATCATAACAGAGTCTCGTAGCCCCTATGCCTCTCCTATCGTGGTAGTGTGGAAGAAGAATTGGTCCGTCCGACTATGCGTGGACTACTGCACGGTAATGAACCAATATACCATACCGTGGATTGATAAAATCCTCAGCCCCTTATCAGGTAGTCAGTGGTTCAGCAGCTGGATCTGAGGTCTGGATACTACCAGGTACCCATGGGCCCCAAAGACCAGGAAAAGACAGCATTTGTCTGCCCCCTCAGATTCTACCAGTTCTCCCGGAAACCCCAAGGCGTTTGTGGTACACCTACGACATTCCAGAGGTTGATGAAAAAGACCATTGGTGATATGAATCCCCAGGAATGTCTTGTTTATCTGGATGATATCATCGTGTTCGGAAGAATGTTAGAAGAGCATGAAGAATGCCTTCTGAAATTTCTGGATCGCCTGGGAAAAGAAGGCCTGAAGTTGTCCCTGGACAAATGCCACTTCTGTCGCCCTTCGGTCACCTATGTGGGCCACATAGTGTCTGCGGAAGGGGTGGAAATTGACCCGGCTAAGATCAAAGCAATAGTGAACTGGCCCAGACCAGATAAGGTGATGGAGCTACGGTCCTTCCTGGGGTTTTGCAGATACTACCATAGATTCGTAGAGGGGTACTCCAGCAAGACCAAGGTCCTTAATAACCTGTTGAAAATCTACCACGAGAACTGTTCAGGGACAAATGGACATCCGCCTGCGAGAAGGCATTCACAGGGCTCAAGAGAAGCCTCACGGAAACCCTGTCTTGGCTTATGCTGATCCGGAGCAGCCGTATATCCTGCATATAGATCCCATCCCATGATAAGAGATGTTAACAAAATCAAAGAGAGTAGACCAGTGGATTGAGAATAGAGAACAGTTTAAGTATATCATCTTTACCAATGAAATATCTGTTACCCTGGAATGATTCTCAACTGTGGCATTTGGAAAACAAAAGAATTTGTCCTTGAAACTGGGAACTTCGCATCCACTAAAGGTTCAAGGTGTAAGGGCAATCTTTGGGGGCAATCTTTAGAATCTGCCCATGTTTTATTTAAAGATAACCTGACTTCTGTCATTGTGTTGTGAACCGTTACTCTATTTTAGCGTGAGCCTGTCCCTTTGTTGTTAAAGAAATGTTGCTTAATTCTAAAAATAGTTCAAAAATAGTTCAAAAATCATATACTGTAGATCACAAGGAAAAAAACTCCAAATGGTTTCGGCATCTCTATTATGCCTTTCTCAAGTAGAATTGTGGGAACACACCCTCTCTGCTGTTTTTAACGGCTCCTAACTATCTGCATCTGTTACTGAAAGGTAAATCAACCTATTATTCTAAATATAGCAACATACTGTATATGCATTAAAAAACTTAGTACAACGTAATATATGTATCTCACCGGGGAACAAAATACACTCTATTGAGAGCGAAATTGCAAGAAGCTCTCAATTCAGGTATCCGGAAGAGTCTTCTCTTATATATCTGTCAAATCTTCTGGGTGCTTTTATAGCATATTCTAATGCTATACATTTCAAGAAGCTCACCAATGTATGTGATGCTATTTTAAAATGTATTCCCATACGATTTTCTTTTTCTGTTGGTTCCTATAATTTTTGCTACATTTTTGATAGCTGAACCATGTTCTGATATTGCTTCTATAAGCGGTTCTGTAGTGCAACCTATGTATAACATGGAACATGAAAATGTCAGCATGTAGACAACAAAGGGGGTCAAATAGTTAATATATCTATTATTTTTCCCTGTTTAAGAATGATTAAAGGTGAATATTACATGTATAACTATTGTGCACAATGAAAATTGTGCGCATTTATAGTTACCTATTGTTGGTTTTGCTAGCCATGTTTGTGGTGTTTTATATCTATGGCTCATACACGTACAGGTGTTAAATTATACCATAAATTATTTGATCTCCTATATACAACTCTGGGTATAGTTTTGACTAGCTCTTTGATCTTTTGTCCCATTTTAAGCATGGGCCAGTGTTTATCTATTGTATCTAATAAACATTCACTGTATCTGTCAAAAAATGTTGTTACAAAATGATTTCAACCTTCTGTAGTGATTTATTCTTTTTATATTTCTGCAAAAATGTTTCTCTATTGACTGCAGTTATTTATTTGTAATAAGTATGTATTAAAACTGGAGGGAAGCCATCATTGTCTTAGTTGCATTGTTTCTTCTTTATATGTTTGTTCTGATTCTCTGGAGGTGATAAAATGTGCTTTTTGGAATATTGTTTTTTTTTTCATATGTGTGCGATTCAACGAATTATGATGTAACAAATTATTAACGGTCACAGATTTTCTATTTAAACTTGATTGAAGTGTGTCATTGTGTCTAGTAAATAATATATTTTAAAAGGAATTTGATCTTGGTGACATTCTAATGTAAAAGACAAGCCTACAAAATTAAAATATTTGTGGAACTGGAATAATTCTTTATGGGTATCTGATCATAATAGTATCCCTTCATTGATGTAATATGCATATTTGGTGATATGCCTGAGCAATTGATTGGTTATAAATGTATAATGTTTGAAAAACAAAAACATATACATTCACCAGATTTGGTGTCATGGAGGACCCCATGCAATGTCTTTTACCTGTAAATAAAAATTAGAGTCTAATTTGAAGGAACTATTAGTAAGTTCTATTTTCATCAATTATAACAACAAATTAGCAGGGGGTTCAACATCTCTTTGTAACCATATGGATTCTCAAATTTGTAACGCCTTCTGATAAGGTATGTTAATATATAAGGTTTCAATATCAAGCATACATAACCATATCATATTCGTTATATCCCCATTAGGAAATTATACACAACGCTTGTGATGTATCTTTGACATACAACTTCAATGCAGTTACTCAGACAATTCACACCCACCTCAGGGACACTGGGTGAGGGCTTGTCAGACAATTGTAGCCTGAGGATGGTCTAGGACATTTGGTCATTACCTTTTTGCTGCTGGCGTTTAGCCACCACTGAACTCTCTGCAGGTGCAGATGTGAGCCAGCAGTATCCGATCAATTGCCTTGGAAAATCTGGGGCAATCTCCCAATTAACTGCAACATTTCTGTGAGATTTCTGCAGCCAGACTAATGGCCCATCGGATTAACAAAGCGGGGGGTCCATATATACATTATATATATATATACACACGCAAACACACACTTTTCATTTATATTCATATAAAGCTGGTAAAATATTTAGCAGTGCCTCGCATTAAGCTCTTTACATATAATGAAGATACACTTATGACCAGTGGTCGACAAACCCGGTCGCCCACTCGCCCACTCGCCAGGGCGATTGGATATTGGCTGGTGGCGTCTTACATTTCCCCTACTCTGCAAAAACAATTCCCCTGCTCGGAAAAAAAAAATCTCCCTCCCGGATTGGCTGATTGGGCATGATGTGTGTTGGAGCTGCCAGGACTTTTTTTTTGGCACTGAGAAGTCAGGCTTCCCTTCCTTCTCTGCAGGGGAAAGCAATGGTGTGTGTGTGTGTGTTTGCGTGTGCGTGTGCGTGTGCGTGTGCGTGTGTGTGTGTGTGTGTGTGTGTGTGTGTGTGTGTGTGTGTGTGTGTGTGTGTGTGTGTGTGTGTGTGTGTGTGTGTGTGTGTGTGTGTGAATAAAGAAACATAAATGAGTTGCTGCTTAAAGTTACACAATATCAGGAGACATTGGGGGGGGGGGGTGAATGAGACTGAGAGTACATGGGGCAGACAGAGGGGGTAAGTCTTTCAGTTGGAAATGTGCCCACACTCTCTCTGTCTCTCTCACACACTCTCTGTGTCTCACTCTCTGGATCTGGATATCTTATTTTCCCTATATATCTTAACTGCCGTATACCTACACCGAAATAACCTACAGTATACTGCTTTCTTCCAGATCTGACTCTCAAGCTTCACACGGGAGACATCGGAATGCCCCCTAACCCATTAGTCAGGTAGGAAACACCTCCCCTCCAGTATATAACTTGCTGGAATGGGGGTATCTGGACATTGAGGGGCTGCGGATCAGGTAAGATCCCAGACGGGATTGCTGCTTTACAAATTGTAAAGCGGGGGCATCCAGACACTGGTTAAGGGGTGCAGGAAACTAGTCATTCACATCTGGCTTTTTTTTCTAGATTAGTGAGGTTATCCGATATTTTCACACACACACACACACACACACACACACACACACACACACACACACACACACACACACACACACACACACACACACACACACACACACACACACACACACACACACACACACACACACGTAACTATGTAACAAGGACTAATTGTTGTAAAGTATAAATGTAATACAATCAATAAACTGTTATGTCAAAAACGAATGTTATTAGTTCTTACTAGTAATGTATTCATTTTTGAAGCGAAACTTCTTTCGTGGCACCTGGTCCTGATGGGACAAAACTGGATAGATGGGGGGCGAAATGAGAAATGGAAGTGATGTCACGTAATGGACACCGCTCCGCTCACATGTCCCCTGTCACATGCGGCGGTGGCGATAGCCGCCGGCGCCTCTCCTAATCGCCGCCGCACCCCCCACACCCCCACACCCCCACACACCCGGCTGCTGACATATGCGGCGGCGATAGCCGCCTCATCCGCCGCTCCTAATGGCCTAATTACTGTTCCACGGCCGCTGTTCCCTACCCGCTGCCATGCCGCGCATGCACAGTTGTGATGGCGCCGCTGACAGACGCCACACATGCGCAGAAGCGGCTGGCAGCGGCGTCGTTCCCCCCACACGCTGCTAACGCCCATTGGCAGCGCGCCATTCAGCCCTCCACTGGCACACAGCGCAAACCCGTGCGCAACCCACGCAGCACAGGGGCTCGGTCACTCATGCCCGTGCCGGGCGCATGTACCCCACGGGGGGGGGTGGTGTGCAGAATTTGCGTGGGGTTAGGGGTGTGCAGAATTTGCGTGGGGGTGCAGAAGTTGTGTGGGGGGGAGAGAGAGGTGGTGCGCAATGTTACACCCCGCCCCTGGCTGCAGCAGGACACACACACACTGACTGACACACACACACACACTGACTGATCCACACACACACACTGACACACATACACACACTGACTCACATACACACACTGACTGACACACTGACAGGCACACTGACATACACACACTGACTGACACACATACACACACTGACACACATACACACACTGACTGACACACATACACCCACACTGACTGACACACACACACGCACACACCTACACTGACTGATACACATACACACACTGACTGACACACATACACACACTGATTGACTGACACACACACACACACACATACACACATACACACACTGACTGACACACATACACCCACACTGACTGACACACATACACACACACACACACACACTGACTGACACACATACACACACACTGACTGACACACATACACACACACACACTGACACACACTGACTGACGCACATACACACACACACACTGACTGACTGACACATATACACACACACACACTGACTGACACATATACACACACACACACTGACTGACACACATACACACACACACTGACTGACACACACACACACACACTGACTGACACACACACACTGACTGACACACACACACATACACACACACACACACTGACATACACACACACACACACACACACACACACACACACTGACATACATACACACACACACATACTGACATACACACACACACACACACACACACACACAGACATACACACACACACGCATACACACACACACACATACACATACACACTGACTGACACACATACACACACACTGACTGACAAACATACATACACACTGACACACATACACACACACTGACACACATACACACACTGACACACATACCCATACACACACTGACTGACACACATACACACAAGGAATTCACACTTAGTGCAAATAGCTAATACAGGGGATGTGTGCCGAGCACGCGCATTATAAGTCAAATGTATTTGCGTTTTGTCAATGAAATTGTTTTTTGATTTTTAATTAATACATCACCAATACAAATACAATTTCTGTGACAAAAGTCAAAGAAGTTTCACTTACTATGCGCGTGCACAGCACACAGCTTTTTTTTACAGGCGGGACTGGGGGCGGGACTGGGGGCGGGGCTAGGTGGCGAGTAGATCTTTTGGTTCGGCGAGTATATTTTTGGATGATTTGTCAACCACTGCTTATGACTATAAGAAAAGTGAAAGCATCTCAGAGGTGGTAAACAAAATAAAGGGCAAAATAAATATGTGAAACTGTATAAAGTACCTACAGATTTAAAACTCTGCAGTTTTAATTGCTGCACCAAGGCAAAAAAGGAATACGTCCATAAAAACACTAGTTTTTTTTTCATTAGGAAATCACCCAATGGTTCAATTAGCCTTAGCTTAGGCAACACGGGCACACAGTGAAGCAAACTCATCAGAACAAGCTTTATACATGATGATCGGCACAAACACAAGGAAATCTAGAAAATTGCCTTGGCTTTCAAATATTGTGACCAATTTAAATTTTCGAAAATAGCTGCAGAACACTTCTGTTTATATTTGTGGAAAAATATTCCCAAATGTTTCTCTCAGATGTTGATATAGCTGTTTTCTTTTTTGCCCTTTTATTTTGGCTGTACTATGACGGGGGAATTTTTAGATGTTATAATGGTCCACTACATTTTTATGTAATTTTTTGGGATACTGTTTGTGACATGAAGTATTACATATTTTTGTACTAATAATAAATACATTTTGAAGTGGCTTTCTTGTGTACCATTGTTAAGGCCATTCTCTTCATCACGATTCTGTAGTTGTGGTGTTTCTTTACATAGCCCACTTGATCCTTGTACAATATATGTCTTTAGATTATACAGTACATAAATAAATCCATTAAGAGTGAATAGTCTATTGAATCCTACTTGACTACTATGTATCCAGGGACCCCCTGTTTCCAGAGAAACATAGTTCTGTAGGGGGCGCCGGTAGCCCCTCTACTCGGCTATCTGGGCTTACGTAATGATTGTTTTCAAAGCTCCATTGTCCTGCAGACCAAAAGGAAGCTTTGACGTAATCCAGTTCAGCTACCTATTGGCCCATGTGATGTGGGAGCTTTAAACTTTGCTGAATACCAGTACCCCGAACAGAGGTATGTATCTTGAGAAGAAGTAGAAATTAATGAGTTCAGCTATGAAGACCCCCTGCTTCAATACAGTACATTGTATAACAAAATTAAAAAGTAAAATAATGGCATGGATTTCTCTTTTACAATGTATCCACAATTGAAGTTAGGTCATTATACGGTGACCTACTTGGTTACATATTAGATTGATGATTACAACATATCTTAGTATCTCTAACAAAGTAGCTTAATTCTAAGCTACATTACAGTAGCTTTTGTATTTCACAAATAGAAACATAACATAACATAATTTGGACTATTCTAGTCCAAATTAATTGGCAATTATGGACATATAAATTAGTCAACGTTGCTTGTGATATGTTTTTATAGATACAGATAAAACTAAGGCAATTTAGTATCAGGGGTTAACATTAATTATTGGTACTAATTGACATACTGTAGCTATATACAGTGTATCTCCTTACCTCCATTGGATGAGGTATTAATTTTGCCTTGAAAAGGGGGTTTCACATGCCAAACAACCTTTGTGTGGTTACAGGCTTAAAAATACTTTGGGCAAAGAATTTGAATAAATAACCCTAACTTATGAGAAGAGAGACAGATAAGTATTTAACTGTATAATTTGAAATATTTGTTGTAGCATTGGGGCATTTTGCCTTTTTTGTTCACATAAAAAACATACGTCGGCAGAGGTGGGTGAGGGCCTGTGACATCATATTGTGCTTCGGAATGGTGCCCGCTCTCACGATGCGCTCACCTCACATCTCCTCTACTTTCATGAGGATTTGAGCACCCTACGCTCTGCACCTTGTGCTCCCTCCTCCACTCCGTTTGTTCTCACCACTGGTTTCATTATACATATGATTAAAGATACAGGAGCATTCTTTGAAACTAGGATATACTCTTTATTAAAATGGATGCTGAATGGGCTTACTAGATGCCTTAATGGGCTATATTAGCTATAAAGATTTGGGACCTACTTCCTATTGATTAACCCTATCCTATCTAGTACCTATAGTACATTTTATTGCACTACAGCATCACTATACAGGTTTATGTTCTTGTATATGGTACATATTTACACCCTATATGTAACCCCATTGCACTGCAGCATGAGATTTGTGCAGTTCCTACTGAAGTTGTACATGTAATAATTATATGGAATATTCATGTAATATTGGAGAAGCAGCCACCTTGTCAGCTTTTATTTGAAGTGTTCTCTCAGTATGCAGCTGGAGGAGCTCTCTCACCTTCTGTAATTTTACTTTGCCTCAGTGTTTATTTAGGTACCTGTGTATTTTAGGATTTTATTACATGTTATATTTTATTTCTTTGTAACATTTACGCACTATGAAGCCCTGAGTGCCCATAACTGGGATTCTTTTCTTGTTAAGTTTGTTGTATTGTTCATCCCAGAGGTAGACCTGCTTTCTGTTTTGTATATTGGCTGAGTAAGGGTTTATCTCTAGTCTGGTGTTTCTAGAGATTTAAGTTTTTGATCCCAGGTACAGTAGCACAACGGTAATTATTTATCATTTTGACTAACCCTGTGAGGCAAAATAATACATTATCTCTGAGTGCTGGAGAGGAAGGGAATTTGTTACATTGTGAAGGAATCAATATAAAGATTATGAAACAGTTAACCATTGTTGCTTTTGTGCGTCTTATGTTAATTACGGGTGTTAGGGAGGTCGAAATTCAACAACCTACATACAACTTCTTGTTGAGATAAATAAATGGAATGAATGGAAAGAAACTGAAACAGAGAGAGAAATGTACAGTATTTCACTGGAATAGTGTGCCACATAAATGATTTACGCTTCTGGCTCTGATAGCAAATCAAGTGTAAAGTAAATGTCACATTTCTGTCATGAATGTTCCAGATGAAAGAAAAGAGTGAATATAATATGATTGGCTTCAGCAACTGCACATAGTTAATAACAAAAGAAGAATAGGTACATATATTTTTTTTCCCGGGGGGAGGGAAAGAAAATATTTTTTGTTTTGAAAAGATATACAGTAGTTATCACATTGATTCATTCTATACGAAACAATCAAGCACTATATATATATATATATATATGTAGCCCCCTGTAAACAGCACAGGCTATACTGTAGCTATCTTCCTTCTGCTGTGGTAAGTCCTGTTAAGATCAGGCACCAGTAATCATCATGGGTTTTCCCCCTTCATAGCCCTATCCTGAGTGGTAGACGCAGGCCTGGACTCTGCTGCAGGCGTGAGCAAGAGGGGAGGTTCTGCTGACATCACGAGGGGCGGGGCTAGCTCTATATTTAGCAGCCAACTCTGGTGAGTAGAGTTTTAGAGTTAATAGTGATATCGAGAGTCTGGAGTTGCCGGTTAGTTATGCCGGGAGTATGCAGTGCAGCTAATATGCCATGAGTCAAGGAATCCTGCGGATTGGTCCGAGGATTTGGAGGAGACTACGGTCTGCCCTGCGCAGAGTGCAGGAGAGAGAGGAGCAGAAAGATTCAGCGTCCTTTAGTAGAGCTGATAGAATTATAGACTTGGTGGACCAATGCCCTCACCCCACTGCCAGGGGTGATGGGGAGAATCCAAGACCCACCGCGAGGCTAACCTCGGGGGTGGGCCACGGGGTATTGAAGCCCTAGCCCAGACCATCCTGCCGGAGGAGCGACTTGGAGGGAAGGAGAGGAGGAATTATCTGGGAGGAAGGCGAGCGGTGTAATAACCCGTCCTGGCTATTGTGTTGCGGCTGCTGGAAGCCACTATCGTTGGGATATTGCTGCTCTGTCAATAAAAGAGACTATTCGTTATTATCAAAGACTGTGTGTGAGATGGAAGCTATTACCCTGAGACCCAAGGGGTTCTTCTA
Source organism: Ascaphus truei (assembly GCF_040206685.1). Lineage (NCBI taxonomy): Eukaryota > Metazoa > Chordata > Amphibia > Anura > Ascaphidae > Ascaphus > Ascaphus truei. The sequence continues at coordinate 348,132,355 of NC_134486.1, forward strand.
TACCGGTCCTGTCCCATATTCCTGGGAGTATAGAAGATGGAGGCTCTGCACCACTAAGAGATCATGGAGGCTACCACCCCAGAAGCCCTGTCCTGGCTCCCCCACAACATCGCGGGAAGCTCAGGTCCTCCTGTTCCTCACAGGTACGCACCACACCGCATGTAATCTGCCCTCATGCACCCTAGACACCACTGTAGAGTCTGGGGGAAGGGGGAAGCAGGGTTACATATTATATACTATATAATGTAAATCTAAAGTATAGAACCGTACCGAACAGGAAACAATTAGTTGTACAATTGACAATTAAGTTACATTTGAAAAGCAAAATAAAAACTATTTATATAAATGAAAATCAGGGAAGGGCCTTCGGTGTTGTGTACTAACAAAAATATAATGTATTTTTATTGCTAATGCCAATTATAGAGTACAGTAGCTAATTGACAATAACTGTTGTGTTATTTCCTATTTGCTCTATAAGAACTAAAGAGTTGAGCTAGAATGGCTAATCCTAGGAAAAAAAAAAGAATCAGAAAAAGAGGGATAAACATGATGTTTTGTTCCTCTGTATTACCACAAGTAATACCACACACAAGAGCAAGGTGAAAAAAATGCTCAATCAAAGATGCTTGGCTACATTAGCAATATGAAAAAGGGACACTAAAACAGTTAAACAAGTTAACGGATTAAAGAGGACCTATTCAGTCCATAACAACTACTGTATACATTTTAGCCTTTAAATTATTGTCTGTACATTGGAATGAGACACAGATCTTTTATTAGCATTAGCTAATTTGAATTTGTATATTCTTTTCTTTTGAGTAACATATGTGGGGGAGAAGGGGTATATAGTAACCTTGGATAAAAAAAAAAAGAACAGGTTCTGCCTTTTGAGAGCAAAGTTGTCATGCAGGAATATACTTCCATGTGTTGTGCAGGTATTTGCATCTGTAGCCTTGTGTTACTGTACATGGAAGGTGTGTTCAAACAATGCCAATGAAGTACAAGAGGCATGGAGAAGGGTATTAGTGAATCACGCAATGTTGTAGCAGAGAATATATTTTTTTTTCGGCTAAGTAGCCACTAATATTTTAGAATTGTAACTTGTATAATAACAGTGCAGTTTACTGTAGTATTATACTTTACTGTGGAATTATGACGATGCTCATCTCCAATAGGAAGCGGACAAGTAGAGCTGAGGTAGGGGTATAATGATGGCCGACCAGAGCCAGGGAACAGAGTCCTGTTAGAGTAGTTATAGACAGGATGCAGACAGAGGTCAAGGTATGCTGCAGAGATGCAAGGTCAGGATAACAGGCTGGGGGCAGGCAGCAGAGGTGCATGGTCGGGTTTGGTAACAGGGAATCCAGAGGATCAAGGCACTCGTAGGGTCCAGGAATACAAGGGTTAGAATACCATGCTCAGGCAGGGGCTGGGAGTAACTGACTGGAACAGGGGCAGCCAATTACCAAGTTCAGGAAGAGGTTTTCCAGGAACCAAGATGGCCGTAACGGCCACGCAAGGGCAAGTTCCAGCAAACCCGGGACTGGAACCCTTACAGTATCCCCCCCTTCCCCCTTCAGGAGAGACCTCCGAACGATCAGAACCTGGCTCGCCCCGTGATTTTGGCAACTTTGAATTATTGCAGAAACGTCTCGGACGGGCAGTAAACTAGAGGTAAGACCGTTTCTTAGCGAGTACCAGCTCGAAGACATAAAGCCATGGTACTATAGTATAAGTCTTGAAATGCAGAATGCATCATAGGAAGACTGAGGTAATAACACAGGCATCGTCAAAACAAAGGCCAAGACTTGCTGATCAGCTGATTGCATATACATAGATACTAGTTCATAATCAGAGTCTGAATATGTGGACATACAGAGTGGTAGCAAAGCTGGGTGCTCAGGCACAGGCTACATAAGACCATCGGAAGGCCACAAGACAGATGCAAATTTCTCTGGAATAGTCCCAGAGTACGAAATAAGTAGCACAGATTCTTGGTCGGACTCATAAGGCAGATATTCTGGTAGAGTAATTATATTGCTCTGATCAGCATGTAAAAGTTCATGAAAATGTTCTGTCACAGGTTGAATCCAGTCATAGTATAGCATGGGCAGAACTGAGGGGGTCCACTGAAAGTCTCAGACACAATCCTTTTTTCAGGATCTAGTCAGTTATACTGTACATAGCCACGTGACTGTGATAGTTGAGGTGATGAAATAGTTCTCAGCCATTAGATTGGTTGGCAGTAGGAAGCCAGCACCCTTGGGCAGCTTGGTCTTTAAAGTGGGAGCCTTAGAGTCAGTAATGGGTACCTCAAATATGCAGAAGAATCAGCAAGACATAAACTTGTTTTTGGAGTGGAAGCCCCAGAATCATCAAGGGTTAAATAAGGTACAGCAGGGAAATCAGTGAGAGGGACACTTGTGCTTAAGGGGTTAGGGGCCATTAGATTTTATTTTTTATTCTGTTCCTGCCAACGGAGAACATGGATGCGGAGGATGGTGATGAGGACAGCCATCATCCTGGCAGGGGTAAGTAGAAGTTTTTTTTTACTTTATTTCATCTGGCTGGCTAATGTTTTATTTTGAATGGGCAAATGAGCTATTATCGATATCTGGATGATAGCAATTTTGCCTATTACTGTACTGTATGTGTTGGAAGGGGTTTGTTGGGGGTAGAGGATGTGGGTATTAGCGTTGTTGTGTTTTTAAATGTTTATTGGGGGTAGGGGGATTAAGTGAAAGGGGTTAGTTTCCCCACGGGTGGTTGTTTAGGCCTACCGGGTGGGTAGCGGGACTGGTTAACCCCTGCTATGGTAGTGAAAGAGTTAACTCATCCCGCAACCTTCCTGGCAGCCTAATCACCCACCCTGGGGCTACTACCCCATTCATCCACCTCCTCCGCCCCCAATAAACAGGCTATTCAAGTTGAACCACTTCATTGCCTTAGCAGATAGCTGCTAAGGTAATCAAGCTGTTTTTATTTTAATTTTAATACTAGTGTGCGTGAGCCGGGGGTCTCCGAAGCAGAACCGTGTCGACTTCAGGTCCGGGGACCCCCTGCTTCCCGAGATACAGGTCCTGTTATGGGGTGCCGGTATCCCCTTGCAATGTTTAAATGTCCCGCGACCAATGTGTAAATGTCACCTGACCGGGACATTTAAAGGCATAGGATATATACCGGCACCTCATATATGGGCCTGTATCTCGGGAAGCAGGGGGTCCGCGGACCTGAAATCAATGCGGTTCTGCTCCGGGGACCCCCTGCTCTTGTACATTAGTATTAACATTTTTAAAAAAACACTGCGATCGCTTGCGAGATATGTGCAGGGAGAGGCGGAGCCAGATCTTACGGGGAGAACTTTGAGTGAGGTTGAGATCTCATCGCTGCTGTCCCATACGGTATAGGCATTTTTCCTGCTGCATGGTTTGAGAGGTGTTCAGATTTTTTCTGAATACCGTGATAACAACTGAAAAACTGTTCGTAGAGAACATGCCAAACCTTGCGACATAGCAGCAAACTCATCGAGGCCACTAGAATAGGCCCCTTAGAATTAATCATAGGTATATCAAACACTGCAAGGGAGTCAAAGAAAGGGGAACTTGCCTTTAAATATATGGCTTTATAACCATCAAGGGTTACAGCATGTACTGCTGAGGAAACTGTGAGAGGTGTACTTGACTTTGAAACCGGGGCCATGGAAAATACGTATTTTGGCTCCTGAAGGCAACGTTAGCTTGGGTACCACAACAAAAATAAAGGGATACATCAAGGGGGTTAGGAGCAGGACTTAATGTACATTAATGACCACAGAGGATATGCAGCATAGCAGACATGGTGTCCATCTTCTGTTCCAATGTATAGGTGGTTGGAGTTAGCAGGATTTGGCAGGACAAGACCCTCCCTACGTCAGCGAGGTCCATATTTGACCCAAGCATTATATAATGATGCTCGTCTCATATAGGAAGTGGACCTGCAGAGCTGAGGTACTGTAGGGTATAATGATCGCCGACCAGAGCCATGGAACGGAGTCCTTTTAGAGTAGTCGTTTTTGGGATGCAGGCTGGGGTCAAGGCAGGCGGCAGATGTGCACGGTCAGGATTTGGCAACCGGGAATCCAGAGGAAAAAGGTACTTATAGCGTCAGGGAACACATGGAATAGAATATCATACTCAGGTAGTCACAACGGCCACGCAAGGGCAAGATGGTCACAACGGCAACACAAAGGCAAGTTTTAGCAAAACCCTGGTCTGAAACCCTTACAGGTATGACCTATACACAATACCATAACCTAAAGATACAATGTAATTGATTGTCTGCAAAAACCATTAAAAGTATCCCCCTGTATATTTTGTATGATGCAGAACTCCCCCAAAACACTGTCCTTACATTTATGTGATATATCAATGACACGCTTATAGTTTGGTACATGTTTCAACGAACACACTACAACGTTCTAACTGTTTAATGCATGTGCATTACCCGTACACAGGACACATTTCAAATAAGTACACAATACAAAAAGTTTGTAAGATTGCTTTATCCAATATTTCCATCATTGAAGTGGCTTCTATGACTGCTGATGCTGCTAAAGCCTCTATTCTTAGGAGTATTGAGTTCACAGATAGTTACAGTATTTGGAGATCCTCATAAATTGGATTGTAGCTCATAATCACTGTGCTAATTTGCATGTCATTATCCAGAATTCGTTGCTGCAGTAGAAGCAGTTTCCTAAGAAATAATGGGGAAAGATAGGGTTGCAGAGCTGTCTGAGACATGCAAATGCACCACAAGTGGTATCTTTATTTACCTGATAATAATCAGAAATTATTAGGTGAACTGTGCTGCAGACCTAGCACTGCAGAAAACAACTGAATATGCGATGAAGTTTTGATTGATTTAAATGCACTAGGGCATGCTGACTGCACAGTTAATACAGTATTCTCAAAAAGCGAGTGGCAGACAGGAAGCTGAAGAAGAAGCTTGCTGACCATGCTGCTAAGACCAGATGCACAGGAGGGGGGCTCCCACCAGAGATCAATTTGTCCTCATCTAAAAGGAGAATGATGGTCATAACCACAGCTCCGGTTGTTAACCTTCCTACTATGATGGACAGGGGATCGTCCTCAAGAGCAACCTGATAAGTTAAAACATACATGTTTTATAATACAGTGTCAATATCATTTTTACATGTTATATTATGGCCAACCTTATATTAAATAAGGTATGCAATACAGTACATATGTTTACACTATTAATTACACTTAAGTCAAACATACATGCAAAATAATGTAACATGTGAAAAAGAAAGAAAATAACTAGACTAATCCATCCAAAGGACCAGTGAGACAGGGTTTTAACAAGGTTAAGTTGAATGCATAAATCTGAAGTCCCATAGGTAGAGCCAAGTAGTATAATTAATGGGGGGTGGAATAGATTCTTGTAGTTCGCTTGATCAAAAAAATAATGAGAATTAACACTCAAACTTTAGTATATGCCATATCAATGGTTTAACTCCAAGTGGGATTTATGGTATACTAAGGAAAGATTTAGCCTGTAAATCTATACTATCCTGTTCACCAACACACTTATGGGAGGTACTACTTAGAGTGCATAAGGATAAATTGTAGATCAAAGTCAAGGACATAAAAGGGTACAACCCCCAGATAAATGGATAGTACTCACTGAGTAGTAGTCCTTGACTCAAGAGCGTGCTTCCTGCAGCAGATGATAGTTGTGTAGTCCAAACAAAGTGGAAAAAGTGGTGCACAGCATTGGGAGAAAAAAAGGAGTACAGCACATCCAAATTGATTCAAACCAATTTATTGGTGGGATGACATGCAGTAGGAAACATCAAGGTGAGTGGGTATAGCAAAAATCTCTGATGCGTTTCGGGCAAATCTAGCCCTTTGTCAAAGAGTCACAGTTTTTGTTGTGTTTGGACTACACAACTAATGTATTGTGCACCATTTAAATATATATTGTGAGGGAATTCCTTTGGTGCAGTCTGACTTTTGTTTGGACCTGTTATAACATGGTCTTCTAGGGCAATAACAGTTTAAATAAACCAGGATTTGGGCTCCCAGGCTTTCGCCTGCTTTTTTTTCTCATGGGTGGGATTGTAGCATATAATAAACAAACACAGGAGAAATAAAATCTTAGCTCATCTGAGCTCTAAAGTTTATACCCTATTTGCAATTGGGTAGCTTGCCTACTTTCCAACTAATTAAACGTATGGTATGGCGTAAAAAAAAGGTAAGCAACTTTACCTTGCAGTAATCTGAGTCTCCCTCTGAGTCGCTCTCTGAGTCTCCAGATGTAAGCCCAGTCACCAAGCTCATAGAGAGAGCTCTACTGAGACAGCACCAGGTAACGTTAAATACCGGCCTCTCTATCAGACCAGGTGAGCGAAACCTGAGCTCAGTACAAACCCTTGCCTGGATTCCTTGCCTATTAGCTTCAGAGATCTTGAAACTGCAGAGAGATCCTCCTCTACTTTTTAACATACAGTATGTTCCCTGGCATGCTGTAACTAATAGCTACAGTACAGTATATTTGTGAAAAATGCAACAAACTATTATTATGTCAATCAATTTACCCGGGCTATACTATAGCATACTGTACCTGAAGTGACGTTTCAACACTTTAACTATCTGTTAGATGAATTAACATTAACATCTTTGTATTTTAGTTGTGCTAGAGTCTGATGATATGCTATGGGGGTAAGAAGACAAGTCTGGCAACTATATTCTGCATCGCCTATTTTAAAAATGATTCATAATTTGTAAATATTAATGAATGGAAAAGAAATCAGCTACAACTATTGTGGACTTTACAAAATGTTTAAATTAATTTCATAAAGACAATTAACTTTTTAGTCTTACTCATAGACCTTTTTAAGACAAAGGATTAACTAACAGACCAAAATATTTATCATTTTTATTAAATGTATTTAAATGTTTAGGAAGTGCACAAGAGTTGCAGCAGACTACTTTTAAATAACTGTACACCAGATGTTGCTTTCTACCCATGAATGGTTAATGAATCTCCCACCATTAATATTATATACATTACTATGTACATTCTATTCCTAGGGCTATATTCATATACCCATTGCCAGACATTTCTATATCTCCCCTATTCAAATTGACAGCTGAATGAAGAATATAGCAGAATATGTGCATCTTGAGAGGAGCCAGGAAAGCCTTCAACCGTAATCACAATTTTTAGATTGGCATCACACACCACCTGGACATTGAAAGAATGGAAATTCTTGCAGTGGCGAAATTCCACTTTTCTTTCTCTGGTTAGTGCCAAGGCTATGTGTGTGCAGTCTATTACTCCCACCATGTTGGGCAAGACAAATCCCATAAATATTATGTTTTAGCTCCTGCCATGATGTCTTCTCACTGGGAAATGTAATAAATTCACCAGTTTGTCTTTTCAGGACTTCCAGAAGTTGATGCAAGCAGCGTGAGAATGTGTGTTGTGCTATCCCGTCAACTGCTCCCACTGTGCTCTGAAAAGGCCCTGAGGGTAAATAATGTAATGAGCATAGTATTTTCACAAGCCCAGGAATTGCATTACTCCAGCTTGTGAAGAGTTCCACTCTGTATTAGTTACCTAGTTACTGTAATGAAAGACCAGGTTTTTACACCTTTTTACCAGAATCGTTAATTGAGCAAATTAAGGTAGAAAATACATTGTAATTTATTCAGCATAAATTCACATACAGTGAAACACAAAATACAGACGAAAAGACATACTTACTGGGGGTCTAGGGTCGAAAACTAGACTTTCCTATGTTCTCTATGGGAGAGTTTAACCCAGTCAGCCCCTTGGCAAGATGGCTGAGCATGACTTCATTCCGTGCAAAGTGCTTACTGCAATCCCTGCCTCAATGTCTTGTACATTGCAATCATGTACCTGTGTTTCTCCGTGTCTGACCTTGGCTAGTATATGGACTCCTTACTTCTCCACTCCTGACCACAGCAAGTACCTACGATGATCCGCACCTCTCAAACCCCGACCACGGCAAGTACCGACGACGATCCGCACCTCTCCAACCCCGACCACGGCAAGTACCGACGACAATCTGCACCTCTCCAACCCCGACCACGGCAAGTACCTACGACGATCCCGACTTCACCAACCCCGACCCGGCTACCTACTACCAATCTACACTCCGGCCGGAGGTTAGTGTCTTCGCAATCCTTACCTCGCCCTGCGGTCACACCCTGTTTGTGGTGAACACTCTGTAACAGCACCCTAGTGTTGAGTCGCGCTTAAGTTTTCAAGGGCAGGTATTGCCGAGACAATGTGCCATGTATCTGAGAATCAGGCATGATTTCCAGGTACGTTTATTGGGAACCAGAAACTCTGGACCCCAACCTCCTAGGCAATTCAGACAATGGTTTCTTCGCAACACCTCCCCCCCCCTTGAAACTCATACACTAGCAATCTCTGCTTGATTGCATGCCCGGAAAGGGAAAAAACACATGGTTTTATTATATACAATACAATGTAATGATACAATGTTACTGTGTCCAAGAGCTAACTTTCTTGGACCCTTATACACTGAGCAGGGGTAACCAAATGGGCTTGACCTTTATTATATAGCCTGGTTACCCCCTCCCTTCACAGTTGCATAGTAGTTACATACAGGTGCGCCGACGAGTATTTTAAAACTTGCCTTAAACTTGCCTTGGAAAATCTGGGGCTATCACCAACAATATCCAGGTACATGCTGGTTACATGCTGCAACATTTCAGTGACATTTCTGCAAACAATCCGATGAGCCATTAGTCTGCCTGCAGAAATGTCAGTGAAATGTTGCAGCATGTACCCAGCATGTACCCAGCATGTACCCAGCATGTACCCAGCATGTACCCAGCATGTACCTGGGTCTTGTTGGTGATTGCCCAAGATTTGTTTTAGAATACTCGTCAGCACTACAGTAGTAGATGAGCTTTAAAAAAGACATACGTCCATCAAGTTCAACTTATGCTAAATTTAGTAAACAAGGGAATTGTCCTGCGCTCCGGTAGAAAGTCCCAGAACCCGTAGGTGTCAGTGTGGTCACTTGGGAATGGAATTGAGGGTGCAGATATGGACCTCTAAGTTGATCAGGGCTGGGAGGGGAATCACTTACCTCTAGACGCACTCCGATCTGGGTCCTGCTCTCCTCTGTCCTCTGTTATCCAGCGTGCAGCCTTCAGAGAAGTCAAGTGGAAAGTAAGAAGATCCAGCGCCACTGCGAGTGACAAACATCCAGGCTACTTCTGTGTTGGTTGAAAAAAACTTTATTTGGACATCACACACACAAGGCTACACCACGATCTCCCCGCAACGCGTTTCACGCTATAGAACAGTGCTTCGTCAATGCTAAATGTAGACAGCAGATATATTATCTTATATGTGTACTTACAGTATATTGATCCAGAGGAAGGCAAACAAAAAACCTCAGTGATATTCTAATGATATCTCACAAGGGAAAACTAAATTCCTATCTGACTCCAAATATTGGAAAAAAGATTACTCCCTGGATCAACATCCTTCCAAAGTTTAATTATTTTGTACATCACTGTATACCAGTGGTTCCCAATCTGTGCGCCGCGGCGCCCTGGTGCGCCTTGGCTTGCCTAGAGGGGTGCCGCGATTATCCTCCCCACCATCCCTCCGATGATCACTCCCCACCATCATTCCCCACCATCACTCCTTCATGCCGGCTGGGCCGCAGGGGATTGGCTGCAGGTCAGAGGAAGCTGGGGGCGGGGCTTCCGCTTTGTGCAGAGCACACAGTGAGTGTGTGTGTCTGCCTTCCCACTCCTGGCTCCTCTGTCTGCTGGTGGCTGCGCGGTGTCCCGTCCCCTTCTGCCCCGGGTGATAGGAGAAGATAGGGGGTGATAGGAGAAGGTAGGGGGGGGGAGAGTTGTACATTTGCCTGTCCAGTGACTGTGTGCAGGGAACTGCCTGCACGGATCTCCTGCCTTTCCTCCACCCCTCCCCCCGTCACTCACATCTGTCGCTGCCTCTGCTCTCCACTGCTCTCCAATGTGTGTGTATCTGTGAGTGTTTGTATCTGTGTGTATATTTGTGTGTGTGTATTTATTTGTGTGTGTATCTGTGTGTGTGTATCTGTGTGTGTGTGTGTGTGTGTGTGTGTGTGTGTGTGTGTGTGTGTGTGTGTGTGTGTGTGTGTATGTGACTGTGTGCAGGGAGCTGCCTGCATGGATCTGCTGCCTTTCCTCCCCTCCTCCCTGAGAGAGTGTGTCTGAGAGAGTGAGTGAGAGAGAGAGAGTGTTTCTGAGAGAGTGAGAGACAGTGTGTCAGAGAGTGAGTTAGAGAGAGTGTGTCTGAGAGAGTGTGTCTGAGAGAGTGAGTGAGAGTGTGTCTGAGAGAGTGAGTGCGAGTGTGTCTGAGAGAGTGAGTGAGAGTATGTCTGAGAGAGTGAGAGAGAGTGTCTGAGAGAGTGAGAGAGTGTGTCTGAGAGAGAGAGTGTGTGTCTGAGAGTGAGTGTGTGTGTCTGAGAGAGTGAGTGTGTGTCTGAGAGTGAGTGTGTGGCTGAGAGAGTGAGTGTGTGTATGAGAGAGTGAGTGTGTGTGTCTGAGAGAGTGAGTGTGTGTCTGAGAGAGTGAGTGTCTGTCTGAAAGAGTGAGAGTGTCTGTCTGAGAGAGTGAGAGTGTGTGTGTGTCTGTCTGAGAGAGTGTGTGTGTACGTGTCTGAGAGAGTGAGAGTGTGTGTGTGTGTGTGTCTAAGAGTGAGAGTGTGTGTGTGTCTAAGAGAGTGTGTGTCTGAGAGAGTGAGAGTGTGTGTCTGAGAGAGTGAGTGTCTGAGAGAGTGATAGTGTGTGTCTGAGAGATTGTGTCTGAGAGAGTGTCTGAGAGTGAGAGATTCTGAGAGATTGAGTGTGTCTGAGAGATTGAGAGAGTGTCTGAGAGAGTGAGAGTGTCTGAGAGAGTGAGTGTGTGAGAGAGTGAGTGTGTGAGAGAGTGAGTGTGTGAGAGTGTGAGTGTGTGTCTGAGAGAGTGTGAGTGTGTGTCTGAGAGAGAGAGTGTGTGTGTGTCTGAGAGAGTGAGAGAGTGAGAGTGTGTGTGTGTCTGAGAGAGTGAGAGAGTGTGTGTGTCTGAGAGAGTGAGTGTGTGTGTGTTTGAAAGTGAGTGTGTGTCTGAGAGAGTGTGTGTGTCTGAGAGAGTGTGTGTGTCTGAGAGAGTGTGTGTCTGAGAGAGTGTGTGTGTCTGAGAGAGAGTGTGTGTGTCTGAGAGAGTGTGTGTCTGAGAGAGTGTGTGTGTCTGAGAGTGTGTGTGTCTGAGAGTGTGTGTGTGTCTGAGAGAGTGTACGTGTGTGTCTGAGAGAGTGTGAGTGTGTGTCTTAGAGAGTGAGAGTGTGTGTCTGAGAGAGTGAGTGTGTGTGTATAATAGAGTGAGAGTGTGTGTGTGTCTGAGAGAGTGTGTGCCTGAGAGAGACACCAACTGCGCACTGCAACTGTTAGGTATGTATATACACCTTTGTTTTTACTTTGGGCGCCGCGGAAAAATCCTGATCGCCTTGGGGAGCCTTGAACTGAAAAAGTTTGGGAACCACTGCTGTATACCATTCTTTTGTAAAAAGATGTTCAACCTTTTTTGAACATCACTTTTGTATCTGCCATCATAGTCTCCATGGGTAATAAATTCTACATTTTAACTACTGTACCCTTACTGTAAAGAATAATTTCCTTTCTTGCTGGTAAAATCTCCTTTCCTCCAACCTTAAGGTATGACCCCTTGTCATCTGTGCTGCCCTTGTGATGAATAGTTCTTTTGAAAGCTCCTTCTATTGTCATTTACATATAGTTATCATATCCCCTGTTGAACCCTTCTTTTCTAATGTAAACATATCTAATTTAGATAGCCTATCCTCATAAATCAGATTATCCATCCTCTTTATTAATTTGATGGCTTTTCTCTGCACTTTTTCTAGTTTCATAATATCTATATCTTACTGTGCCCAAAACTATACTCCATTTTCAAGGTGTGGTCTTACTAATGCTTTAAAAAGGGATATAATTATGTTTACTTCCTTTTTTATCCATTCCCTGTTTAATGCAAGATAAGATTGTGTTTGCCTTTGCAGCTACTGTATGACTTTGTGCACTATTGCTAATCCTGCTGTCTACAAGCCCTCCTAAATCCTTCTCCATCAAGGATTCTCCTAATGAATCCCCATTTAATTTGAAAGTTGCCTGGTTATTATTGTTTCCCAAATGCATAACCTTATATGTATCTGTATTAAACCTCATTTGCTATATACCTACCCAAGTTTTCAGTCTATCCAAGTCCTTTTTAAGAGAAATTACATCCTGATTCTTCTACCTTAACTATTTAGTGTCATCAGCAATAATGGAGAATTTGCTCTATATGCCAAACTCAAGGTCATTAATAAACAAGTTAAAAAGCAAGGGTTCCAGTATGATCTCTAAGGTACTCCACTCACAACTTTAGCCCAACCTAAAAAAAAAACATTTATGATAACGCTCATTCCAGGTGCACATATCTTTGCTTAGTACAATTTCCATTATGTTGTACATTAACCTCTTTTGTGGAACCGTATCAAAATCTAAGTAGACCACATCAACGTTCATGTGTCTTTTATTAGAATTAGTGGTATATTGCATATGATATCTTTAGTCTTAGTGATTTTTCACCTCTGTTGCAACTTGAGGACAGGTATATGTACTGTATATATGGATTAAGTGCCTTGAAATATAGGTAGATTACTCTCCAGGCATTTTATTCTATATCTGGAATTGTCTAGACATTGAAATCATTGCCCTTCTACTGGGATACATCCCTCACTGCCATTCAGCCTTTCAACTAATCGAGAGTCTAAAGTGCATGCAATTGGGGCTTTATCCTGCCTCTTTGACAGGTACTGCACCGACACACTTTATTCGAGCAAATACCCAGTATGTACCTGGCAGATACCTGGAATGCGCCGCTCCTCACCTCTGACAAGCCCCGTTGCATTTGCCTTCCCAGCCTGGGTTCATGCCTGGCTGACGGGCGGCTGATCTGTTAAATGATAATGATTAGGATTTAATAGGCTGCAATGCTTCGCGTGTCTACGAGATGGCATAAATTCATGAATTGTAATGCAGTATATATATATATATATATATATATATACTGTGCACTATTGCAGCCAGCGGGAATAAAATGCTTCAATCCCTGCCTGGAAAATAACCCAATGCACTCGGGCAGAAAACAGTCACAAACCTCAATACACCCGGGTATACCCGAATTCGTGGGACTAGCCGAGCTCGAATAAAGTGTGTCGCCAGTGTATTCTTTTTCGCTGACCACATCAACTGCATTATTCTGGACTAAATTCCTATTTACCTCCTCATAGTTGTTCATAAAGAGTCATATTAACCTTTGTGCTAAAACTACAGAGGCTATAACCTCCTACCTCAGACCAAGAAGAGCCTGTCTGGCTTTAAATATTCTCCTCCTCCAATCTGGCAATAGCTCTATCCTCAACTCTCCTTCTTTGGCATCAAAATTATACTGTACATTTTGCCGTCTGATAAATGGCTGTAACAAGACGTCCTTTTATAACAAACTAATTGTTAATGTTGTCATCATTGGATAACATAATTGATAAATTGATTAATTAATGCGTCCATTATTCATTGTATTTAAATCTTTATCTCTATGTACTGTACATGTGCTATTTAAATTTGATGTTATCTATGATTACAATGTTTCATACATATCATGCACTTTACATGGTAGCCAAGTTTTGGTTTGACTTATTTAGCATTACGCTATTTCCCTGCACTCACTTTACCGGACATATAATTTGCATATGAATACAATTAACAACCTTGTAAATTTTTCTATACGCTATTTCATATCTTATTGTAAGGTTATATGCTTTAACACATAAGTGGTACAGTATACAGTAAATACACCTAATAATATTTGAGGTTAGCAGTAGGTTAAATAACGAAACTTTGTGCATCTGGGCCAAAGAGTAGTATTAGCATAAATTTAAAGGATACCTAAATAATACTTCTACTAGTAGAGATGATATATTTTTCAAAAGTAAATTTAACAAGTACAATTAAGACAATAAAAGAAAACAATGAAACTGGATATTATATCAATTTAACATTATATTAGAAGTTATCACACAGTCATTATTTTAAATGCCCTGGTTAATAAATTAGCCATTGTGTATTTCTATTAAAATAATATATTTTTTAATTATTTCAGGTAAGTACTGTACAGGTGTAGAAAGTGTTATTGCACCCGCTGGCGTGACCCAGCAGGTGCAATAGTACATTAGTCCTTCCCACTTTTTAAAGACTGCTAATAATAATAATAACTTCATATCATTTAGTGCTTTTCTCCTATTGGGACTCAGAGCACTTCACAATTACATTGTAGCGCGCGGTTAGCAGCACATATTAATTTTTACAGACACACAATGGTGTCTGCTCTGCTAACGCATATTGTATTTCCCGTTGCAATGTGACAGTGGGAGTATTAATGTCTTTTTTTCTCCCTGGTAAAAATTACTTAAATATTTGTATAAATCAGTTTCTGTACCCCAGTCTCAAACAAATTAATTGGGGGATTTTCATGTACCTGTACCTTTAACAAAGTCCAATATTTTTCTGTGTTTTATCCTACATAACTAAAACTGGTGGGAAATGTAATTGCTAACCTCTGTACATTAACACTCCTAAAGTAATATTTTTACAAACCCCACTACAAGTTCTAACACAGCTGCTAAGCATAGATTTTTACATCCTATTAAATCATTCTACTCAACCATCTACTTCCAGATGGGATATTGTTCACAGCTGATTTATTTCCAGATGTTAACATAGTTGTAAACATAGATGCATAGTTGATGAGGTTTAAAAAGTATTTTATGTTTATCAAGTGTAACTCTTTATTTAATTTACTTTTGAAGAAGCTACTTATACTTATATTTATGGCAAAATAAAATACATTATTTCCTGATTTTAATAAAGGGCAAACAAATCTATATTCAAAATAATAGCCTACCATGTGTGTTTTAACTGTTCTAGATATTCATTCATACATTTATTTTCTAATTTGTATTATTTGTTTCTTAAATGTATTTACTGTATTACTGTTACTGTAGCCAGTAATTCCCATATATTTTCTTCATTTGCCGCATGTGGGATTTTCTTGTAGTTTATCTTAATGGGAAGTCCAAAAAACTCATGTCTGGTCACAGATAAGTTACATAATTGATCTTATCATAACTAATATGTTATGTATAAATTATATTACTACTTAGTTTAGAATGATGAAATAGAAATGTATTACTATTACTACAAAAAATACAAAGTAAAATGTATTTGGGATGACAAAAATATTCTTTTCGTAAATATTTTGAATGTCTCTAGTTGATGGTGCATTGGGCACTAGCAGCAAATCTCACCATTATAGTGGTAGCATGTTATTGTCATATGAATATTGTGACAAAATGGGCAGCAGGGCTTTTAAAATAAATTTGAAGCACTGACCCATCAGTATTACTATGGGCAACCAAGGGTTAATGTTGGGCACAGGGGAATGCCTAAGTAATTCATATATGTTTTATACAACTCTGTTGGTAAGGTTGTGGACATTCAAGGCTTAATCTGGATTTACTCTTAAAAAAGGCTGTAATCAACGAGTAATATCAGGAATTGCGTGCCCAGGAAGGGAAACCCATTGTATGGGAATATAATTGTCTACTAGTCCCATTGTATAGGCCTGTTATCTGTGTGTTTGTGTGTTCACTTTGTTGTGGAATTGAGGAGGGGTCAACTACCTACTCAGGCGACTCGCGTTTCAAAGCTGGACCATTGTACTACACAACAGCTCAGAGCCAAGCTGAACTGTGCCTGAGTCTGTGATTAGCCCACCACTGATTGGCTACACCTGGTGTTCCCATTTAGTGAACGTGCAATTCTAGTAGCCGCGATTAGGTTATCGAGGCCTATCGCAGCTCCCACAATCCTTACACCAGGAAAAGTTGGTTTGAGGCAGGTGAGAAGCTGCTGAGAGGCGTCGATACAGGACTTAGAAAAAAAAATGGGGTTGTGGCTAAGGCAGAGGAGGCACTTTCCCACTGAGAACTTTGTCAAGGACTAAGACGAACGCAGGCTGTGAGAGCCTAAGCCAAACAGAAGAGCGGACACATCTCTGTTTCCCCTGGTGGTGCAGCAGCCAGAAGCAGGCAAGCGAAGGCTCGGTTTCCTGGAGGGACTTCCTTTTGTGGGGCACCAGACCGGGTGGACGTCACTTCCTGTAGAAGGAGACCGCGCAACGTGTGTGTAGGAGAGGACACCATTGCTGACCCGGACGCTACCACTGGCTTATGAGGGCCTATCTCATACACTGGCGACACGTTTAATTGAAGCACGGCTAGCACCGCAAGCCAGGGGATGCCCCGGCGTGCTAGCCGCACTCCCTCAGCATGCCGCGCATCACCGATGCGCGGTCACGCGTCATCGGGTGCCTGCGCCCCCTGCACGCGCGTCCAGGGCTCCCAGAGGGAGCCCTGGTGTCCCGCGATGTGGGGGACGGCGGCAGGGGGTTCCGGGGGACCCGGCGGACCCGGCAGCGGGAGGAAGAAAGCCCCGATCGGAGGGCGCTCCTCCGCTGCTTCGGCGCGCGCCCGGCACCCTCCGGCGCGCGCCAGGTTACTGCTGCGGCCGAGAACGGGCAAATGCTCGAATAAACTCGGCCGCAGCAGTAACTGTATATATTACCGTTACACTTGTGAGTGGGCATTTGTCTATTTTTAATGTTCCATAAACTTATTGTTATACTTTAATGCACTAGGTGTGCGCCTGTTTTTTTTCTCTTTTCTTCCATAGGTATCCATAGGGAGTTGTGATCCCTTTCAAACGGGCTGCCTATACCTGGATGCATTTATCTGGAACAGGACTCTGTGATTTTTAAGGTTTTTAAAGTTTTTTAAAAGGTTTTTTTTTGGGGGGGGGATTTTTCCATTGAATATATATTTTTTATATATTTTTTATATTTTATATTTTTTACATTTTTTCGTTATGCATATTCTATATTAAAATTATTATTGTTATAACATAGGTTCTATTTTATATTAACCTCCCTTGGCCACCCCATAGGTTGTTTTAACACAGTAGGCTACCTACTCACGGTTAGGCAGGTTGTTTTATTAGGCGCTCCTTTATTATCTTTGTTTTGTTCTGATATATATGTGTGTATATATATATTGTGTGTGTTGTGTGTTTTTCGCAAAGCCCCTCTCCACCTCCTTCATTTATTTTCCCTTTTTGCTGCCCGGGTCGTTGTTGTGTCCCCGCGTCCCCTCCCTCCCCCAATCCCCGTGGCTGCTTCCCACTTGGGCAGGGAAATGGGAGAGGGGTCAGTCGTTTGTTGTTTGTGCTCTCCCCCTCTGCCTCCGATCCTTGTGGCTGCTGCCCGGGCGGGAGGTAGGCACGGGGGGAGTGGGGTTGGCGGGCAGTGGGAGCGTGGCTGGCCCCATACTTGCCCGCCCCATACTTGCCCGCTCTGGGCGGATTAAGCGTGCGACGGGAAAGCTGGGGAGAGACTGGCATGCACAGGGACAGGTGGCTGGAAAGCCGAGTTGGAAGTGGCTGGGGAGGTGTCCCCCAGCCCCCGATCACTGTGCCTCCGGGGGGGGAGCTGTGAAGGGTCCAGCTTGTGGGCGCGCGGGGCTCCCACTGGGTGCCGCCCCCCCCTCTGCCCTCGGCTCCTCCTCGGTTGTAGGTCACACACCCCCACGCCATATAAAGTCAGCTGCAGACAACAGATCGGGGTGCAGTGTCTTGCACGCGCCGCCGGCAAGCAAGGTTGCAATGCGGGTGCTTGCAGTGTGGGCTCAACCTAATGTGTACAGTACTGTGCTACTCTGCTACTGTGCTGCTGTGTCAATTTCAGGTGTTTAAATATCAGAACTCTCAAATGCCATTTTCTGCACTCGCCTGCACTCTCCTCTTAAGGCGGTACGGTTGGAAGAAATCCCGCGCCATGACGTGGGTATTCAGAGGTATACAACGCATGAAGTGTTCGAATAACGGCCGCTGCATCTGTAAGTCCAGAGTTCAGGTTTCTCAAAGTCTCACAATAACATTGTTTAATCTTTGGAGGTGGACAAAAGTCAGAATGCATGCCTCAACTATTCTTACACATTTTTCTATTTCTTTGCAAACGCGAGAAAATTTGTTCAAACATGTTGTTATTAGAATATATCTCTCTTTCTCAATCCCTCCACCCCAATTCTCCCCATATTTCAGGGCAAGGCTTTATTTAAGTTCGAGGAACCAAACTTTTTAAGACAAACTCACAGACAGTTCAACTTGCAAAGAAACACTATTTTTGCAGTGGGTTTGAACTTTGGTGAGAAGTTAGCTTGTAACAAGGGAATAATCCCTGTTCAGGTAATGTGCCTCTAATCCAGCAGTGTGGTGGTTAACTGCTGGTAGTCAATTAACAAACACCACCTGCCTGATTAGATTGCTTGGAAAAGCCTGTCTTTTGAGACAGGAAGGGAGACTCATTAGCTCACACCTGAGCTGAACTTGGAGACAAACAGTCTTGAGCCCTGCGAGAAGAAACAGCAGAGCTGCTTTCAAGACACACTATACCTGTATGTTTGGGGCTGGGAGACATGCTTATCTAAAAGGAGTTGTGGATGCATAGTATTTCACTAGAAATACTCCCAAGTGAACAGAAGCTTTGTTTACCCCTTTGATTGGATGATTTCCTGATGTTAAGGAAACAGGCGCAATAAAAGCTTTAATTTCACCATAACCAGTCTCCCTTGCATCTGTGAGCGTCCGCCTACATAGCTCATCTCTACTCATGATCTACATGTAGCCCTGGTCTCCAGCGGCTCCTGGAGACCCCCCTCCTTTGGAGCAGCGCTGTCGCGGGTGTTGCCGGAGCCAGCGACGGCTGTGTCCAATGGTGGGGGACGGAGCAGGGAGCAGCGAGATACTTTAGAGATGCGGCCGGTTGCCGGGGACGCGATCGGGCCGTTGCTAGGGCCGCAGTCGCGTCGCGAGGGTCCCGGCGGCTCGCGGTGAAGGAAGCCGCCATTGCTAGTGCTGTTGCGCATGCGCAGCAGCCAGATAGCGCGGGAGGCCCAGAGACAGCTCGCGCATGCGCAGTGCAGGACTGTCAGCCCCCAGGGTGCATAGGGGCAGAAAAACATGACCCCAGGGAGCCAATAGGGCTGGAGGAAGACGCTGCAGGAGCAAGTGAATACATTGTGTGGGTTTGGCACTACGCAGTCAGTCAGAGCCAGGAGCAGCCAAGGGAAGGAGGTAGGGTGCAGGAGTCAGTGACTCCCTGCACTAGGCCAGCAGCCCCCAAGGCCCAAGATAGCCCTGAGTCACCCAGTAGAGTGAGTGTTGTCAGGGACAGCCCTCAGGTTAGGGACCCTGTCACTTACGTCAGTTGGAGCTGGGAGCAGAAGGGGAAGGAAGGGTGTAGGGAGCGAGTGAAGCTCCTGCACCATGTAAGGTCCCCCCTATCCCAGGTAGGCCCCAACTCCCCACCAGGCTACTGGGTAATTGACAAGGGACGGCCCTAGGTTAGGGACGCTGCCCTTAGGGTCGTGAGGTGCCTTATTGTCCGGTCACAGAGGTCAGTGCTGTGAGGGCGGACAAGAGGGCCTAGTGTTAGGTTGCAGTGCGTTGCTGCCAGGAGTAGGAGAGGTTAGGTAGTGTGGGTGCAGGGGGTCAGGTTTCCCCCTGCGTAGGATAGGCTAATCCGTAGGCCCTAGGAGTTTCCCCTTAAGCTATTCAAGGTTGCTGTGCTGTAGGGACGGCCTATAGTACAGCGAGTGTCACGTTAGTTCACGGAGTCAGTTAGGGACTCCCTTGACGCTGCGCATCCGTGCAGAAGGTTGGGCGCAGTTCTTCGTTGCGGCTGCAGAGGCTATCCTGGCTGGATCTCCCCGGACGGTGGAACCTGTCAGTCGGCAGGAACTCGACGGATCCTTTGCGAAGCAGTTACCGATCCGAGCACTGGAGTGCTCGGCAGGTACTTTAGATCCACAAGTGCACCAACAGGCCCATTAGCTTAATAGTGACTGCACAGTCACCCATATCCTCTCTCTGCAAGAGTGCGGGACATTGGGTGGGGATCAAATGGACACGGGGTGGGATCACCCGGTGTAGGGGGAGCGTCCTGTGAGCTGCCTTAGTTAGTGTCGCCTCTAGAGAGGGACACCAGTTATTATGTTGACAGTATATGTGTCTTATGATCCTAAGTAAACGGTATTAGTTATTATACATTACGGTGTGCTAGTTATTTGTATGTGTCCTGCGAGGAACAATTCCTGCTCTGCTAGGAACCATCGCAGGTGGAGGCGCTGCACCGAGTACAGGGTTACTCTTAATATAATTGCCCAAGGTTCCCCGTGGCAGAAGCTTAGCCCTCCTGTGAGCCTAACAGGTAAAGCACCACACCTGGTAACACTGTATGTTCTCCGCACCCACACTATATCTGCGATTGGGTGGGGTGGAATACCCGTTACATACACATGACGAGGGTCGGTTTTACAGCTGAATAATATGCACAAGGTTTAAGATATATGTCAATTTCTGACAATAGTTTCACCTATACAGTAGGTAACCATTGTCTGTGTTTAAAAGTGCAGGATTTGTAGAATCATTGCACACAAGTCAGGTGAACGAACAAGATGTACAGTAGAAAATCATTGAGTCACTTATTATATTTAAACACCATACCATCATCATCTCCTTACCGCCCCTCTAACCTCCACCTGTGTATTCAACTCCCCAGACTTTTGTATCAGTACAATTTCTGATCGTTTTATTAAGTTGTCACTGCCTCGTACTGCAGGTACATCGTGAATAGTTAGCGCCGTAGCATACTCATAAAGGTTTATTCATTAAATTAAAATAGGATCAAAGCAAAATTGTTCTGACATTCAATAAGAATTAAATATTCAGAAATAGCTAATAAAAATATTATCTACATGCACTTTCTATGACAAGCAATATAATTTGAAGATATGACAGCATTTCTAAAATTATGGGATGTAGAAGTCACTCTGAAAAGTATAGACTCGTCAAATTAAACTGATGATAGTAATATGTTTAAAGGTTAAATACGTAAATGTTGATAAAAATGATATTTAATTAATGTTGAGTCTCCTGTGAGAGACTCAAGTGTAAATGGAAAAAAAATTGATTTTACAAAGTCATCAATCATCAACCTTTTCCTACTAAGGAGTTTATTCATTAAACTGTGATAGAGCCAAATAACCACTATCGTACTTCAACCTCCATTGACTTCAATGGAGTTACTGGGCGATCATGCTCCAATCAGTACTATGGCAATTTAATGAAGAACACACTATATGTATCAATCACATTTGCTCAATGTTCATATTCATACAGTATATGAGACTGCAACTTTAATCCCTTTTGGGTAATTTTGGTAATAATGTATTTTTTTATATTGTACAGTATTTCTGTATGTATACCTTTATTTGCATAGCGCCATCCATGTAAACAGCATTTTATAGCAGCAAAACACGTGACATAATAATAGGAGACATAATAGTAATAAGAACTTCATAAATAAAAGTGTATATTAGGAAAAGCAGTCCATGCCCCAAAGAGCTTACAATCTAAGTGGTAAATAGAGGAAACTTGAAGACAGTAGGAAGGTTGTGGTAAGTGCATATGTAAGGCGTCATAGTAAATGCATATGAGATGTGTACCGTATACAAGACATAGCATGCACAGTTAGAGATAACATATATTATAGGTGTATGTAACAGTTACAGACCAGATTAAAATGTGAGACAGTATTAGTTTTGAAAGAATTTAGACTGGTGGTGGCTGTAAGAGTCTCTGGTAGATTGTTCCAGTTTTGGGGTGCACGGTAAGAGAAGGAGGAGAGGACATATACTTTGCTGAATCTTGGGACCATGAACAGTCTTTTGGAGTCAGATCTCAGATGATAAGTGCTGCATGTGGTAGGGGTGAGGAGCTTGTTCAGATAGCTGGGTAGCTTGCCCAGAAAGTACTTGAAGGCAAGACCGGAATGATGAACTTTGCGCCTAGACTCAAGCTATGACCAATCTAGTTCTTTGAGCATTTCTCAGTGATAAGTGTTGCAGTTGCATTGGAGAAAAAAATGGCATATTGAATTGTAGAGTGTTATCAAGTTTGCTACGGTGGGTTTGGGGTGCTGAGCCATATACTATGCCACTATAGTCGATAATTGAATTAGCATAGTGTGATACGCTTTCTGACCAGCAGACTTGGGGAGGATTTATTCCTGTAAAGTACATTTGCCTCACTCGGGTTACTAAATCTGAAAATAAAGTTTGTTTTTAATTCTGGGTGGTGTCTTTCATTACTACTTTTTTCTTACATACAGTATATGAGACTGCCTCCTAATATACTGTAGTTTGATGCTGTAGTAGAATTCTGAATAATTTCATTTGTCACTGAGTTTATGAAAAGAATCTCTATAAATGATAAAATCTAGTTCTCCCTTTGGCATAGACCGATACATATTTGTCTTACGATAACAACCGTGGGTGTATTAAGCATTACAATTTTACTGAAATTACAATCTGCTATGATTTAATGTCTTGTCATTTGTGGGTGATAAAAAAAATCATGTTGTAGCTTTAAGGTACTGTTACATTTGAAGAACACTTAAATACCGACTTTTCTGCCGCATACAGTAAAACATTTTATTTAGATTAAGGGGAAAGTAAAAGTAGCTTCCATCAACAAATGATAAATTATGCAGGATTGTTATTGATTTTTGTACCAGGTGCCTTGTAATTCAATTTTCACTAAAGGGCAATTTATGTTTCTTAGACATTTCTCCCTGACTTCTGTTGTTTTACCATGTAATGTAATATGATTTTTCATGAGTACATTATTATATACTGTAAATGCCTCCCTGTGGAAATGCATGTCTAATCTGTTTACATCTTTAATCCTGATGAACAATTGAAAACATTATACATAGAGTTGGTCAGAACTCTTAAAGCTAAACAAATATAGAAGTGCGCTGTACATACAGTAGGACATCACAAGTTGTGTGACAGAGCATCAGATTCAACCTTTACAGCTGTGCTATGGCAGAAAGAGATGGAAACATGTCTGATTTTGTATATAACAATAAAATTAAAGCAGCAGTCGAAGCTGCCGTTTGTATTTTTTTATTTTTTACTTTCCCCTTTTAATTTGGGCATCAATACAATGACAAGTATTTAGCTAAGTTGCTGATCGACCCGTTCTCCTGTGATTGGTCGGCAAAGATTCGGTTTGGGGGTTCACTAACATGGCTCTCAGTGCAGCAGAAGAGGACCGAAGATGCAAAGTTCTGTGGGGTAGATCATGTGACCAGGCAGTCACTTGATACAATTGGTGCACTGCTAGAGAGAGGGTAGGGCTCAAAAAGGGGTGTGCCAGAGCCTGTTTCAGAAGAAGAAGGGGATGTGACTTTGTAAATGGTTGCTATAGAAACAAAAATGCTTGTTACATTCAAAATATCTTTCAGAGTGGTTTTAAAAAATAAAATGCTACAAGTATTTTCTTAGAACTGGTTTATTTAAAAAAAAGCACATGTAGAATATTGCTTGGTCTTCAGCTTTAAAGCCTTATGTGGAAATACATATAATTAAGAATTATTCCTAATAATCATAATTTGATTAGCGAGTGAAGACTTCAACTAGATTTTGTGACCTCGTTGGTTCTGGGTTTTTGTTTTTGTTCATGTGCTCTCTCCACTGGCCAAACACCTTGACAGATTCTAATGACATTTTGAGGGTACCTTTCTTTCATCCTAACTTAAATATGCCAGAAATTTGAACCGAATCAATGAAGCAACATCTTTGAATTAGTTTTTTTTTTTAAAGTGATAAATGGTACATCAATGTCGAGGCACATACATGCTCAGACACCATTTTAATTGCTCCTTTTTTATTATTGTTACCAATAAAAAAATCTATTTATTTCTATTGTCTCTTGAGATGTGTAAGGATTCCACTCCTGGCTTTGATTATAGCTTTTGCAGACTTCTGCAGTTGCAAAAGTTTCCTCTGGCAATCAATGGCACATGTGCTGCTTCTCATTGCAGCTTCTGCCCTGTGCTACATCATTGGAGGAATACTCACACACCCTCCTCCTGTGATTGGATCTCCGCCCTTTATATCCTGGGTGTTGGCACTGAAACAGTGCCGAGCATAATCTCCTACCTGGGACGTTACTGTCTCTGCCACAAACCGCCCAGGCCTCTCTCCTAGCGTTCTTACCTTCCAAGTTCCTGAGTATCCAGAGGCCTGTTCTTTCTCCTGTGATGAAGCGTGTTGCCAGCACCGGTACCTGCTGCATTCCCTCCTCGCAGTGGCTACCCTTCCTTTCCTGCGGCCTGCTGCTATCCCCTTGCAGTGGCCTGCCTTGGACTTCTGCGCTGAAGCGTTGGTTCTCCCCGAAGCTGCCCTGCGGTGAACTTCGGCCAGCCTGCTGTCTCCTCCTGCTGAGATCGGCGTCATGGGCCAAGGCCGCTCCGCGCGCAGAAGCCACTCCCGCGCTCACGCTCCTAAGCTGAAGCGGGGAACTCCTGTATGCTTGTTGCCGATTCCTTGCTACGACTACGACCACCCGGATGTCTTCTATCCTGACCCTGCTTCAGCCATCGATTGTCCTGTCTTCTCCTACCCTGACTTTGGCTTCAATAACGAGGATGCTGCCTTCTCCAATCCTGACCCTGCGATGTACGACTACGAACTGCGCACTCCAGATCAGTCTGCGCGGACTAAGGTCGGTGATAATGTAACCCCACCTCAGCCCCGCGGTCTGGTCCCGGTTTGTGTCGAGCATCGGCGTAACAAGATGATGTTCATGATATGTCTATGCTGGTTATAAACTGTATGATATGATGTGTTCAATTATCAGTAAATATGCTCAGATTAATTGAACAATTAGGACAATTGTTGGGACTATAAAAGACTCAGATCCCAGTGTTCATACAGTAGCATGAGCCTCATGAAATGACACTCTCGTGAAACACATCAAATTGAACTTTGCAAGTTTCATATCCAGTAATTTGCAGACTCAACCAGCCCAGTGATACCACGTCAATTGCAATTCCATTGTGTCTCATACAAGAAGTACCGAAGTAACAGAAGTTTGAAGTAGACGGGGTCTGAGAGAGTGATGAGAATCTCCAACGATGCATGCTAAAGGGCACTACACTTCTCTTAAATGTACTGTATGAATGCATTTGAAGTGAAACTTCTTTGCTGGCACCTATCTAAATTCTCGTACAGTAGGACTAAAACTCCTTCATGAAGACGAAAATGCGTCATGATCAGGTGCGGGCACGATCACACACACGGGCCACCACTAGCTCAAAATTCTCACAGCACTAAAAGTCCTTGATGGATACGAAAAAGTGATCAGGCGCGTGCACGAGCACACGCGCGCGCCCCTGCTGGCTCAAAATTCACACAGAACTGAAACTCGTTCATGCAAACGAAAATGCAATCAGGCAAGCAAACAGTAGTTTTATAAGCAAACCCGCCACAGTACCAGTACTTTTATAAACAAACCTGCCACAGTACCAGTACTCGTATACGCAAACCTGCCATAGTACTGTATCAGTGGAGAATATCATCAACTTCATCCATTCCATTCTGCTACTGTACTGTATTCAAGGTGCAGCCTTATTGAAGAAAGATTATCATAAAATACCCTTCATTTTAAGCGGCGAGCTTTAACATAAACGTTGACTCTAAAGAAGCACTGCCACTCATTACATTCATGCAAGAAACACTCAATTTAACTCTCAACACCAATCCAGCCATTCCAACTTCAAGATCAGGTTCGACCATTGATGTAGTCTTTCAATGGCATTTAGATAGTTTACAATCAAAAATATATGTATCTTACTTTAGTTATCATAAGTCATTTGTATCATGTATTCCAACTGATGCTATGGAACTTTCTGCAGAAAAATAAATAAAATAAATTATACGCTCAAAAGTTTTTCATTCAATAAAAAAAATCAAAATACAACTTCAGTGACAAAACACAAAGAAATTTAATTTGGAACGCACGCGCTCGGCACACACACCGTCTTTTATTTATTTATTTATTTATCCATCACAGATGAGTGACTGTCACAATTACCTGTGTTTTTACTGATTTTTTACTATTGAACAGTATTATGTTCTTGGCGTTTTCTGCTTTCTTTTCTTTACATTCTATTTAGTGAGGATTGGAATACCTCCCTGTGAGGGCAGCATACGCAACTGGCAGAAAGGCTGATACAAACTGAAGTAGTACCTCTAAGGAGGACTTTTATAAGACTATAAGAAAAGGTAAGGACTACAGCTATCAGGAGTCTGTTATAGATCTGCTTTAATGTATGATTATACAATTCTTGAATTTTATTTAATTAAATGATAATTTTTTTTATGTTAATGAAATGTATCACATATTAGCACATCATTTATATTATATAGTCAGTGGTGGATTTACCATCAGGCCTGGACCTAGGGCGGCAACATTTTGGGGCTGCAAAAATGCCCGGCCCCAATACACAGATGTCGCGCTCTCAGGCCTATGGGGCCTAATGGGAAGGCACTTACCTGTGGCAACCGCATCCTTGCTGCCGCCCTTCTTCTCCTTCCTAATCGCAGAGTCGAAAGACGGTCGTCACCAACGTGACGTCACACGGTGTCTCATTGCTATGGAAACGTGACACGTCAAATGATGTCATGACGTTGCGTTGCATTGGCAACGTGACGCTGTGTGATGTCACGTTGGTGACATCTGCAACATCATTTGACGCTGCGATTGTAAAAGAAAAGGAGGGCGGCAGCAAGGAGGTGGCCCGGAGTGGCGGATCTTCAAATTCGCCGCTGTAACTAGTGTTTAACACTTTTGTATATTCATTTTTATATTTATGCAATACACATTTCAGTGTATACATATCATAGTGTTTACGTGTATCTTATACACTGACAATTTATGGACTAGAACACTTTTTTGAAGCGCTCTTTTTTTCTCCTCTTCTCAAACTGTACAATACTGTAACAACCTGTAAATTTACTTTGACATGTAGGCGGCAGTGATAATTATTCACTACTGTACGTCATAGGTTTTTGATCAGTTCTTCATGGTACCCACGATGTCGGTATAACTGTTCGTACATCACGGCTTTCTTGAGATTAATACGTTTTGTGTGGTTTTTGTTTTTCAACTTTCAGACAGTTTGTTGCGAATGAGATTGTTACATGGAAATATTTTGAAGTTTGTGATATTATGTCAGCAGGATTTCTTTTCAAGTCGCAATCATGTGAGAGTTGAAGTTATATTCAGTATTTTCCTTTTTGCTTGAATTCAACATAGTGCTTGATCGACATGGCAGACTCCTTTCTGGACAGCTTTGTTGCTGGTGCCTCGATGTCAAGCTCATATAATAGCACACAATAGCATGAGAATTAAATTGGTCAGAACTTACCATTTTTAACAGATGTTTGAGAATACTAGGACAATTTGATGACATAATCCACAAATTGTTTATATTTCGAATGTTCTTTTGGCCAGGTTTCATTCCATCTTATGAATCTTTTTCTTATTAAAAAAAGTTATTAATACTGAGAACAATTCAATTAGGTTCAATTTATGTAACAGTATAGGGAAAAACATTTTTATCAGTATTACTCTTCAGCACTCAGTTTAGACGAGCTGCTGCTTCAGTAAGTCCGACTGTTTAATTGGCTTCAGTTAGTCTTGTTTTGTAATTTAGTGAACAGCGTTATTTGGTGAATTGTTTTCACGCTTATTATCCACAAACCGAAATGGCTACCTTGCATATCGGACTTACACCCTTACACATAGAAAATAAAAAAAATACCACTTGTGAGCACATTCACATGTCACAGACAGGTCTGCAACATCTGAAGCTAAGGATTCTGGAAAATGGCATGAGCGCAGTGTCACTTTTGCTTCAAAAATCTGCCTTTGAGTAGGTATATTGGCTCTGCCCTTCTTTAACCCAGGCTGTGCTGACAAGCTTTGTAATAAGACAGGTGCAAGCTTATAGGGATCCATGTTAAAATGAATTTGAACTAAAAGTTGATACTGTGTGCTCATGTACATGTAATTTCCTAGAATGCCTAGCCATAGTAGAAGTACTGTATGCTAAGAGATAATGGAGGAAATCAGGTAAACCTGTCTGAGACATGCGAATGTGCTCATAAATGATATATTTTTTTGCTGTTTGCTATATTATTAAGAGAGGCAGAGAGGCAGAGAGGCAGAGAGGCAGAGAGGCAGAGCGGCAGAGAGGCAGAGAGGCAGAGAGGCAGAGGGGCAGAGAGGCAGAGAGGCAGAGAGGCAGAGAGGCAGAGAGGCAGAGAGGCAGAGAGAGCTACTGTGTAGATAGACTCCTATGAAGGAGTATATGTTATTTTTATGATTTGTTTTGACTTAAAGGGACGGTGGGCCTGTTAGTGTATAATTTAACCTTGTAAATAAACCCTGTGTAGAGAAATACAATGTTTCCGGCCTTAATCTGGGACTAAAAGATACTGTGACGTGATGCAGAAATCACAATTGGTGGAGTTTAATGCAAGCAGTCCAAGAGGAACTTGAGTGGAAACTGTGGGTTTGAAAATAAATGTGGGGATTTAAAATGGCTGCCCAACTGACGTCAAATAACAAATTCTGCGAGAAAAGTCTATCCCACTGTTTATGACTAGTTGTGCTTACAGTATACAAAGGGAAAGATATGAAGAGTTGAGGAAATAGCGCCTCCAGAGGTCAAGGTGAAGAATACACCTGGAAGGAAAAAAGGTGGACACAATGTGTTTCTGTGTAATATGCCTGGCCACACGAAGCAGTGCCCTTTGAGGAAGGAGCGTCCCTGTGTGGCCCCACATAAGGAACTGCAGATGTGTTTATGGTGTAAAGAGCCTGGTCACACCAAACTCTGACCCTTCAGGCAGGCAGATGATGATGACAATGATGAGGAGGTGGACTCCTATGGGTCCCACAAATATTTTTTCCAGCGAACCAAGCAACTGCAGCAGCAAGCAACGGGCTGTGGTCACAAGGAAAATGCAGAAGTTTTCTTTAGAGAGTGCACATTCATTACCACTACTGGGAAAGAGAAATAATGTGTGCCCAGTACTGCTGATGTATCAGAATCTACCTCAGTAAAGAAAAAGAAGGCTGCTAGATTGCTTACACAGGAAGCTATACAAAATGTTAAAGATGGCTCTGTGATGTCTGAAGAGAACCACGCTGAAAATGCTCTGCAACCTACCAGACATGAAGTGGATCTTCTCCATGAACAATTGAATAAAGATCTTGAAGTCTCCCAGAAAGAAATACACATCCACAGCACTGGAACTCTCACACCATGAGGTCCACGTTCTCAGCAAAGAGGTCTGTGAATTGAAGAATGCTGAGGAAAAGTTCCTGATTAATTTAGAGACTGTAAAAAGAGCAAATACGAGTCTGAAACAGGAAACGTTAGAAGTGTGGGAAGCACGCAGAATGCACAGAGAGTGCTGCAAGAAGAATGTGTCCCCGCAGAGCAGCATGAGGAGTTGAAGAACACGCTGAGCATCACCAGAGCATCGCTGGAGGCGGAGCTTAGAGGCCAGGTGACTCCGTAGGAGAGGGAGCGGGAGAAGGTACAGAAACTGGGACAAGAGATGGTAAAGCAGAGAGGCTGCTCCATCCCCAAGAGTCAGTACACCAAGGTGAAAGAGGCATGGAAAACAGAGGCAGCAATGGCCCTGGTGATATCTGCAGAGCTCCAAAATATGAAGGATGCGCTGATGCAAACTCAGAGCAAGCACTGGGAAGAGGTGAAGGCCCTGAGAGGAGACTTGCAGGATCAAATTACAGAGCTGTAGACGCAGATTGCTGAGCTCAAGATACATCTCACCAAAAAGGAAGAGAGGTACAGATGCAGCTACGAGTTTTCTAACACTGCTTTGAAAAATCTGGGCATTCTCCCAGTAATGCTGCAACATTTCTGTGACATTTCTGCAGAAAGACAAATGGCCCATTGGATTAACACAGCAGGGATCCCTGGTCAGTTTTAATGGGACTGCCAGGGACCCCAGGTGTGATAATCATCACCCAGAGAATGCCAGTGAGGATGCACATCCCTGCCCCTCTGTGATAGGATGATCGACCTGTCACTCACCTAGGGACAGCCAATGAGACTGCACATTGGCTGTGTAACATCTTAATTGTCACATATGAAGTGTCTGCGGAGTTTAAATTGAAGTTGAATTGGAGGTGAAAACTACAATAATTGGACTCTGCACATTATCATCAACCCTGCAACTGTGAGAACTTGGCTTTCTAAATGATCTGACATTTGTTTCGCATCTAAATACTTACTTACTAAGCAGCTGTGTAACCTGATTTATACATCTGCTCTTTAACATTCTACTTTTCATCTCCTCTGATACCTGGGAACGCTCTCCTCCTACCTTTCTCCCTGTATCTCACTATGCCCTCCCTATTGCTTTTTCTGTTCTGCTGTTTCCTCACTCCTTTGTAAACTTTTCTGTTCTCTCCAACTTCCCCACTCTCCTTCTATCCACTTATTTTTCTCTCTCCTTCCTTCCGCCTATACCAAGACACTGCACCACTATTTACAAACCTCTTTCCCAACAACTCTTACACCCCTCAATAAAAATCACCCCCACACATCCTCCTCTTCTCACCTTCTCTCTCTCATCTCTCCTAATCCTGGATCAGCCATATGCACACCTGTTGTCTCTGACGCTTTGCTGCCAACTTTTACCCTGTTAATGGCATTAACCCTTCAAATTTAATACCGACCAAACTTAAAACTCACCTCTCAAAAGATGTATCCCAATAGCCTGCACTCATGGCTACTGTCCCACACCTACAGTCACTACCTACCAACCATTGTGACCAAGCACTGCCATCTACAGCACTTAGTCTCCCAACATACCACTTAAGCTCTTCAGGGCAGGAATTTCCATTCCTATTGTCTGACTTAGCTGCGCTTATTTATTATTATAATTCCCTGGTCTGCATTGTCTTTGTAAAGCACTGAGTACACTGTTGGTGCTTTTAAAATAAAGATATACATATCCCCCTCTTTGATAGACAGAGCAGCCTCTCACCCAGGAAACACTGGGGGGTGGGATTGTAATGGCAGTGGGACAGCATGGAGAGGAGGAGTAGTAGAGGGAACATAGTATATATAGAGAAGCAGACACAGTAAGGCAAAGAGAGGGGAGGAGCAGTGGTGGATTTAAAATGTTGCTGCCCATAGGCACTTACCTCCTCCTGCAGCGCCGCCCTCCTCCTTCTGTAGCTTTGCAACACCAAATGTCATCATGTTGTCATGGACACATGTCATCATGTGTCGTCGCAGCGTCATTTGATGACACAATGCCACAGAACGTTGATATGGATGTACCTAAGGACAGGCCTAGAAACTGCCAGAGAATTTCAGCCTGAAGGGTGGATACTGATTGGGCCACATACTGGATGTGATGGCCTATCAGTATCCAGATCTGTTTTGTTATGAGACAGAGCTACAGTCACAGACAAAGGGTATAAATACTGGCACTCTCACAAAAGTAGGTGTGTCTCTATCCTCCCCCTGTGGAGTGAGTACCATCTGCCCTGGGTCTCATTAGGAGGCCTCAGTAGGAGCACCATTAACATCACCAGGCCTAACAGGAACGGTATGCAATGCTGTGAGATCTGTACCTGCAAATAAACGCCGTTGTACCATCATCAGTGTGATTGTCTGTGTGAGGATCTAGAAAGGTGTCAGTATGGACCATCCTTCCATCCAGAGGTGCCATGTATACTGGAGGCGCTGCAACTATGAATAAGGTACCTTGTAAATCCTGTCCTGTTCTCCCCACAAGACCGCGGAGCACTCAACCCTCTTGTTGCCACACAGGTACGCACCACCACAAATATGGAGTAGCAAGAGAAGTAGACCCCAATCTCACTTAGGTGGGGGGTACAAGGGCTACATGTACTATAACCTTAAAATACAGTACTCACTCTATGGCCAGTTGCTCTGATGTTTATACTAAACAATACAAGATAAATGTACACAAATTAAAATAAACCACCAAAAATATAAACAACCTTCCTTTCTCCCACTCTGCAATGGGGAAGGATGGAGTGCTGTAAATCCTAAACAACCTCACTAAAATACTACAGTTCTAGTAAATAATATGAACACAAGGGTATAATAATTTTAGTACAAGTCGTTCAGAGCTACATTGTTCAATACTGTATTAAATTGTATAATTATGCCCATTTACAACAGCTGGAATCTAAATTAATTCTTACACTTGTGTAAAGCCTTTTAAAGTTGTCATGTCGGTGTTTTGTCTTCACCATTCTGGTTAAAATACTGTTTTGTCATTTAGGAAATAATAACAAGTTCTTTAAAGGTTTAACTGGTCACTGTTGATGCAATAGCAGAGAACTTGTGTTTGACAGTTTGAGACTTACAGTATCTCTTTAAGAATACCAACTAAATAGTGTGTATTTTTCTAGACCCATGCTTTAAGGCGGTTGTTTAGACTTACATACCCTTCCTAGAGGGAAGGACATGAAGATGTGGCAAGAATTTTCCCTAATGAAATGTGACATTATTCTAAGAATTTAGCAGCAGCCTGTTAAAACATCACATCACATACTGACACTACTTGCATGAACAGTACTTACAAATCTAGAAACACATCATATTATTTACCTCTAACTTAACTAGTAATGGGAACAGCACCATTCAAAGGTTTCATCTGACTTGCTCTGTTGGAATCAAACATGGCTTTACTATTTACTAACACCTTAGATTCCCGCTGTCGATAATTTAGATAACAAAAAACTAAATTAATTAGATTAATCCAACTTCTGTCAAATATTAATTTAGTCCATTCATTAAACAAGTTTAGAGTGCAAAATATGAATATTATTTTCTCAACAGTTATGATGGACTTGGACTGTCCACTATCATGGACAGTATATAAAAATGTAACGGCTTCCAATTTTTCTAACTACAGTATGTTACCATCACTATTGCCTCTGGAAGCAAGGGGTCCCCGGACCTGAAATTTAAGCGGTTCAGCTATGGAGAACCCGCTGCTTCAATCCTATGTACTAAAAATAATAATAAAAACAGTGTGATCTGCTATAAGAGCTGTGTGGGGAGACACAGTGAGAGGGACTGCTTCTGTCTGATCTCTCTGCGCAGTTCTTACAGACTGGCAGCGACTTGGTAGGATTAACCATTAATGCTGTATTAATCCTTCTGGGAAATTTCCTCTGCGCTGGGCCAGGATCACACTTGGCCGCGATCCCAGCCGCACTTGGGACACGGTCCACCTGCTCGAAGTGCAGCACAGGGGGAACCTGTATCACGCCATTTCTGTACAATTCTGCATTCCTAACTTCCTCCACACTGTTCTTTAGAAAAGACTAAATGATTATTAACAACAGAACGGGTGCAAATTAATAGCGGATTAGGTGCTCATAGCCCCCTAAATTGGCCCTGCATATGCAGTACAGTACACATTTATGAATCAGTCAGTGTACTGTAGTGCCGACGAGCATTCTAAAACAAATCTGGGCAATCACCAACAAGATCCAGGTACATGCCGGGTACATCCTGGGAACATCCTGGGTACAAGCTGGGTACATGCTGCAACATTTCAGTGACATTTCTACAGACAGACTAATGGCCCATCGGATTAACAGCGGGGGTCCATTCAAAGGGGTACAATACTAAGTGTATATGAGCGCTAGTGTAATACTTATACAATACACACAGAGGGAACAAAACCTGAGATACAGTCCTTGGATGAAGATAGTCCTTGAGCTGCCTTTGGGGGGTTGATCTGGAATCTTCCACCCAGATTGGGAAGATGTGTGTTGAAAAACCTCCTATGGCGCTGAGGATGAATGGATGGAACAGAGTCTTGTGCAGTAATATTCCTATGAGGATTGCCTCAGAGAGGGAAACAAGAGAAAATGCAAAAAAACACCACAATAGTGTGTTACCCTTTAGACATTGTCAGACATATTGATTGAAAGAGCATTTGTTAATTAAAACAATTGTGTCTACAATTGGAGTAAAATATGAACTGTAATAATAATAAACAGTAGATGATCTTCTGTTAATAAAACACGATGAATGGCTTCCCAGCGCTTGTGCTGAAAAAAGCCTTGTTGCTCTGCCAAGAGTAAAAACTGGAATCCTACTCACCGTCCTTGAGTAGGACATGTGCAGTGGTACGGGGTCTTTTGCCAGGGGTTGCCTTTTGCCAGGGGTCTCCTTTTCACCAGCTAAGAGGTCTTATATCAGTAATCTCTTCAGTAACTCACTCCTGTCTCCTGTCTCCTGACCAGAGTTACTGTCTCCTGTCTCCTGACCAGAGTTACTGAAGAGATTACTGTCTCCTGTCTCCTGACCAGAGTTACTGAAGAGATTACTGAAGAGATTACTGATATAAGACCTCTTAGCTGGTGAAAAGGAGACCCCTGGCAAAAGGCAACCCCTGGCAAAAGACCCCGTACCACTGCACATGTCCTACTCAAGGACGGTAAGTAGGATTCCAGTTTTTACTCTTGGCAGAGCAACAAGGCTTTTTCAGCACAAGCGCTGGGAAGCCATTCATCGTGTTTTATTAACAGAAGATCATCTACTGTTTATTATTATTACAGTTCATATTTTACTCCAATTGTAGACACAATTGTTTTAATTAATAAATGCTCTTTCAATCAATATGTCTGACAATGTCTAAAGGGTAACACACTATTGTGGTGTTTTTTTGCATTTTCTCTTGTTTCCCTCTCTGAGGCAATCCTCATAGGAATATTACTGCACAAGACTCTGTTCCATCCATTCATCCTCGGCGCCATAGGAGGTTTTTCAACACACACGGGGGTCCATTCAAACTGAATGGGACTGCCAGGGACCCCTGCTGTGTTAATCCGATGGGCCATTAGTTTCTGCAGAAATGTCACTGAAATGTTTGCAGCATGTACCCAGCATGTACCTGGATCTTGTTGGTGATAGCCTCAGATTTTCCAAGGCAAGTTTAAGGTAAGTTTTAGAATACTTGTCGGTGCACATGTAATTAGCCCCAGTTTTTCAATGTACAGTACTTAATGCTCACCAAAAGAGGTACAATTAATCAGAAACAGCAACTCTCTCCATAAATGATTCAGATATAAAAACAATGCCCTGCAAACAGCAGCTGCAGAAACCAGAAAGTCTGTACCTTATTATAAACGCATTCTAGGTATGAAAGCTTCCCACCTGAAAAACTGGGACAAAAGCTGTGTGTGCTGTGCACGCGCATAGTAAGTGAAACTTCTTTGACTTTTGTCACAGAAATTGTATTTGTGTTGGTGATGTTTTTTTTTTTTTTTATAACTTGAGATTTTTATTGGTATAAAGTACAGGAACAGTTGATATCATAGCAGGTACATATGCAAATAAAGTGAATTATAAATGCGAATGAATTTATATAATAATAAAACAATGACAGTACATTGCGTTATGAATTTTTGGTAACAGGACAACATAAGACAGGACAAGACTAACCGAGACATCACCCGGCCCGCGGTA